>NW_005871215.1:91349-93689 GCF_000147115.1 Myotis lucifugus | reverse complement strand
ACTGTGAGAGGGCACAGGCCAGGCTGAGGGACCCTCCCAAGTGCACAAATTTTTGTGCACCGGGCCTCTAGTCCTATATAATAAAAGGCTAATGTGCAAATTGACTGAACGGTGGAACGACCGGTTACTATGATGTGCACTGACCACCAGGGGGCAGATGCTCAATGCAGGAGCTGCCCCCTGGTGGTCAGTGCGCTCCCACAGGGTGAGCACCACTCAGCCAGAAGCCAGGCTCATGCTGATGAGCACAGTGGCAATGGTGGGAGCCTCTCCCACCTCCGCGGCAGCGCTAAGGATGTCCGACTGCTGGCTTAGGCCCACTCCCCCGGACTGCGAGAGGGTGCTGGCCAGGCTGAGGGACCCCCCTGAGTGCATGAATCTCATGCACTGGGCCTCTAGTCATCAATAAATGACTAGAAAAAACAACCAGAAAGAATGATAAGGGGGTACTTTCTGCTTAGCAGACCTTAAGAGTTAACAAGACAAAAAGCTCACATAAGAAAAGCTATTATATACTAGTGGCCTGGTGCATGAAATTTGTGCACATTAAAAGGGGATTAGAGGAAATATTTTAATTGCTATTTGCCCTTTCTTTATAATAGAAGTGTCAGAGATGAAAGAAAATTAGTAAAATGTATATGAAAATCTTCCTCCTGTCAGAGTCTGGGGCGCACCATGGGACCCAGAGTCAAGTCCCCTCCCACCCACATGCACCTCAAAATTGCGCGAGACCCAGACTCGGCCGGTCACCCCATTGGGCTAGATCCAGACCCAGCTGGCCCTACCCTTGTCAAGCCCCGCTGGGTGGGGGACGCGGCCTGAGATCCCCTGTCAAGCCCTGCCGGGTAGGGGGATGCGTCTTGAGGTCCCCGTCAAGCCCCGCCAGGCAGGGGGCACAGCCTCAGGCCCCCTGTCAAGCCCCACCAGGTGGGGGGCATGGCCTCAGGTCCCCTGACCCAGTGCCAGGGTGGGGGGTGTGGCCTGAGGTCCCCCATCAAGTCCCGCTGGGTGGGGGGCAATGCCTGAGGTTCTCTGGCCTGGTGCCGGGGTGGGGGGTGCAGCCTGAGGTCCCCCAGCCCAGCACTGGGGCGGGGGGTGCACCTTTAGGTCCCCCATCAAGCCCCACCAGGCAAGGGGTGCGGCCTCAGGTCCCCCGTCAAGCCCTGCTTGGTAGTGGGGCGCGGCCTAAGGTCCCCTGTCAAGCCCCACGGGGGCGGGGGAGGGCAGAACCTCAGGTCCCTGCTGATTGTTCGTTAAGGCTCGTTATGGGAACTCGGCCTCCACTGTGGGTACAGCCATCTTGTGTTACAGAAACCTCTGCCTCTGCTGTGGGCACCGCCATCTTTGTGGTGCAGTGACGGTCAATTTGCATATTCCCTCTTTATTATATAGGATAACTAGAGGCCCAGTGCATGAAAATTCATGCACTGGAGGGGGGCTCCCTCAGCCTGGCCTGAGCCCTCTCACAGTCCAGGAGTCCTCAGGAGATGTTCTACTGATAGCTTAGGCCAACCAGGGGACGACACCACCCCCATCACCCTGCCGCTGCAGCCCAGCCTCCCTCTGTGGGAGGTTACCGGATGGGCGATCAGGGGATGGTGCTGGCCCCGCCCCCATCACCCTGCCACTGCCGCTGGTCGCCGCCCTCCCCCATCGCCATTTCCTCCCTCTGCCCGCGGGCACATGTCTTGGCTGGCCTGGTGCTGCCTGCTCGCTGGCCCTGCCCCCGCCCACTGGTTGTTCTGCCATTCGGTCGATTTGCATATTACACTTTTATTATATAGGATAAGCACCTACACTGTGCTGGGCAGCACGGCTAGGCATCTTACACACATTATTTTCTGATATAGCAAATGTACAAGGCTGGGTTTTCTGACCACCTGTTTATAGATGAGGAAATAGGTTCAGAGAAGTTGAGTGACCTGCCCAAGGTCACACCACCAGTGAGTAAAGTGGCTGAGCCCAGACTCACACCCAAGAAGGTCAGATTCCAAACCTCACCTCTTCTGCACTAACCACACAGCACCTGGTCATACAACCTCCTTCCTGGCTCACCAGCAGCTTTACCCAGCAGCCTTCACACAACATGGGGGTTTCAGATACTGAGGTAGAAAAAGAAGGCTGCAGGTGGCTGGAGGAGGAATTAGAAGCAGGGGAAGAGGCATTTTTCACACACTTTCCCCACACTTTTGGGAGAAACGGTGGTCCAGCTACTTCATTTACTCCTTAACTGTAGGGAGCAGCTATAGGGTTAAGCCTCGGACTGACCTGTGGCAGAGCCACAAACAAGTCCCAGCTTAGAGGGCAGAGCCCTCTTAGCATAATTAAGCTTGACCTTAT
>NW_005871215.1:17578-90916 GCF_000147115.1 Myotis lucifugus | reverse complement strand
ACATTCACCCATATTCCTAGCTAAGGACAGGGATGTTGCTTCATCCTTCCTGAAATACCTTACAATGCCTAGGAAGTAATTTTAAAACAATCTGTTACAAACCAGCAACTTTATCATAAAAGGTCTTAGGCCAATAATTACTTTTATTAAACAAAACTTATAAAATATATTTCTAGTGTCATTTCAGAGCCAACTAAAGGTCACGGGGAATGTCTGGTTTTTATACCAGACTGAAAGAGGGAGAGAGAGAGAGAGAGAGAGAGAGAGAGAGAGAGAGAGAGAGAGAGACTTCCAGAAGTGCAGCAGAAGCAGCGTGAGCTCCGAGTTAAAAGTGTGAGTCCCAGAGAAGCTTCTGACCTGAGGTTTTTCTCAAGCTGGAGCCGGCAGCCCTGGGACAAGCCGGCCAGTCGGCCCTGCATTGCTGCTCTTGCCTGCGGACCTCCCCACCCCCACTCCTTTTCCTGTCCCACCAAAGATGGAAAACCTCAAGCTTCCTGGATCAAGGTACTTGGCCTCACAGAATGAGGGAGGAAGGCCTTTTCCATTTTGAAGAAAAAAATTTAAGTTAGTGGTGAGACTTTGTCAAATTTCAGTTTTCACACAAAATTTTCTGTACTTGGTAGCATTTGCTCACACTTGTTCATGCTAGAATCACAGGAGAAGCTGTCTGATTTCGCCTCAAATGATTGATTTCAGCATTTTAGGTTTAATATGAGTTTTCAGTGTTTGGTTTTTGGCAAAGTTTGCGTTTCAGACTAATGGAGAGTGGCAGGGCAGTCCTATGCTGTGTCCCCAGAAGGAAAGGAAAGAGGCCAGGCACTTGGGTTGGTGGGAGGGCAGATTCTAGTTCTTTTTCTTTATTACATCAAGCTCTAGATCAGGGCTGGCAAACTTTCTGTAAAAGGCCAGATAGTAAATATTTAAGATTTTGTGGCCTGTATGGTCTCTGTTATATCTACTCAACTCTGCATTTGTACAGGAACAGCCATAGACAATAGTAAATGAATGGACAGGGCTGCGTTCCAATAAAACTTTACTTATAACCATAGGCAGCAGGGCCATGTTTGGCACATAGGCTGTTGTTTGCTGACCCTGCTGCTCTAGGTAATAGTAACTTCAAATGGAATGCAGACGTTGACAATGCAGGAAAAGACAAATCTAAGAAATGCCTATTATCTCCACCACGATTTGCTATAAAAGTTACCATTCTCTAAGGGGCACACCTATAAATAAGGTCCCTTAACAATGAGATAGTAGAGTCAAATTTGAGCCATAAAGAAGAAAATTAAATACTTTGTACTTAGGTAGCTAAGTATTTTCTAGTTCCATGATTATGGGCGTGAGAAGAGTATGAAGGGGGAAGTCACTTAAGGCACTCATTTAACGTTAATTTCTCATTTTCCACTGCTTGCCATCAACTAGGGAATGACTTACCTAAAATGATTACAGAAAATGGTTTCACTTCCTTGATCAGGAAGCTCAGAACAGTAACTATGAAGTTAGTAATGGTTTCAGTATTATCGCAAGTCATAATGGAAATGATTTGCACTACGGTGGAGAGAGAAAGGGAAAAAACGCTCAAGAACTGTTAATTAACTTCACTGTTTCCCCACAAATGCTAGGAGTATTAAAAACAAGGTTGCTGGAGTGCAAACATCAGGACTTAATGAACAATGGGATGCAATTGAAGTAAGAGGGAATGACTTAATCGGGACAGTGGGTTAATTACAGGGATAATGAATCTTCTGGAAGGACAAACTAAATGGAACATCGGGAGGTGGGGAGGATGGGGACAGCCACCGAGGTAAAGGAAGGAAGGAGATGAGGAGTTCCTGCTAGAGCCGGCTAGAGCCCCGCTATATGTGAAGTATTTTATTAAACTTGATTATCCCCAACACGGAAACTACGAGGGGGGAAAGACAGACTGCTGTGGGCTGCTATCAACCTTTAATAAATCATAGTCAAGCCCTAACCGGTTTGGCTCAGTGGATAGAGCATCATCCTGCGGACTGAAAGGTCCCAGGTTCGATTCCAGTCAAGGGCATGTACCTTGGTTGCGGGCACATCCCCAGTGGGAGGTGTGCAGGAGGCAGCTGATTGATGTTTCTAACTATCCCTCTTCCTTCCTCTCTGTAAAAAAATCAATAAAATATATTTTTTAAAAAATAAATAAATAAAATAAATCATGGTCGAGGCATTAAGATTTCTGCAGGCATGTGTCTGTGCTTTCTCAAGAACTTCTAATAATCTTAAAGACCTGCTCGCAGAGCCTCGAAGGAGGCGGTGGTGTGTGTGGAGCGCCGCTGCCAGGCTGGGAAGATGCTCTCTCTCCGCGGCAGCCACTGGCAGGCTCACTGCCTGGGCATAAGAGTTCAAAAGACACGTTCTCGCCTAACTTTGATTACAAGTCAACCTTCGCTTGCTAATTCAGCACACTTGCCACGAGTTACTGGCTTTCCTCATCTCTTCCTCATTTCTCCCCTGTGGCACACTTTCCTGGAACCCAACTCCTCAAGTCTTCGCTTGCTGTCCCGAAGTTCCAGGCGATCTGCTTGGCGTGCATCCCTGTGACAGCGCGCTCAGGCCCCATCCCTGTGACAGCACACTCAGGGCCCCATCCCCGTGACAGCGCACTCAGGGCCCCACTCGCTATGATAGACAGCACACTCAGGGCCCCATTCCCGTGACAGCGCGCTCAGGGCCCCATCCCCGTGACAGCACACTCAGGGCCCATCCCTGTGACAGCGCGCTCAGGGCCCATCCCTGTGACAGCGCGCTCAGGGCCCCATCCCCGTGACAGCGCGCTCAGGGCCCCATCCCTGTGACAGCGCGCTCAGGGCCCCATCCCTGTGACAGCACACTCAGGGCCCATCCCTGTGACAGCGCGCTCAGGGCCCCATCCCCGTGACAGCACACTCAGGGCCCCATCCCTGTGACAGCGCGCTCAGGGCCCCATCCCTGTGACAGCGCGCTCAGGGCCCATCCCTGTGACAGCGCGCTCAGGGCCCATCCCTGTGACAGCGCGCTCAGGGCCCCATCCCCGTGACAGCGCACTCAGGGCCCCATCCCTGTGACAGCGCGCTCAGGGCCCCATCCCCGTGACAGCACACTCAGGGCCCATCCCTGTGACAGCGCGCTCAGGGCCCCATCCCTGTGACAACGCACTCAGGGCCCAGGCTGCTTCAGCAACAACAGCTGACGTGCCTAACACTTCGCGAAGCAGGGAAAGCCACAGAGCAGCAGGGTTTGTTCCTCTTCCAGCTGTCGAATCCGAATCCCTGGGTAGCAGAGGAAGACTCCAGTCCCGCGGCTGCTAACCTCCGCGGATGCCAGCCTGCGGAGGCCGGGCGGCCTCACTGACCACCAGCCCTGGTAGAGCAGGATGGCTTCTGATGGCACCAGAGTGAGTGTGACCAGAGCCTTTTCTAGGATTTGAGGAAAGACAGAGGCGTTTTCCTCCCAGGATGCAGGGAACAAAGAATTATTTCCCGGAGCCCGTTTGTTAGTACAATGATTTCATGTAGAAGAAACTGGCGGGGTGTCTCTGTGTTCTAGAAAACACCCCACACCTCAGGGAGAACACATCCTAATCTTAGAGGTGTGAAACCTCATGTTTAGGTTGTTATATGAGGCGCTGTGTTTCTGAGCATTTAGCCAAGTAAGAGTTCGGGGCCTCCTTTCCACGTCTGTGCCCTGGCACCAGCCGGCGCTGCACGTGGCCAGGGGCTGCTCCGGGTCCCTCTGACTGTTCTCCCTGAAGGGAATTTACACACACACTCACCCCAGTGTGCTCAGCACACTTTGGTTTTCAATTACTTCAACCACCTTGGGCAAACTGAGAAAATCAAGACTTCAAACCACTGGGTGTGCCCGCCAGGGAGGGGGGTTAAAGTGAGAACGAGGGGAGGAGGGAGCAGAGAGAGATGATGGTTAAAGCTGGGGAACGTGCCTGAAAGGAAATGAAAAACTTTAAATTGTTTATATTGACCTTCTGCTAACATTTTGTCACACAAGCATAGACCAGATCAAGTGATTTCTCAGGAGCATCTAGTACAATTGTCCCCCATGAAAGAGAGGCTGGGCAGAGCCAATAAAAGGCACTCGTGTTCACGGTCAAAGGCACGGCCCCTAGAAAGAAGTGGCCCATCCCTTTCCAGCTTCAACTCTAGACATCTGATGGCAAATCCCTATTTGAAAAGGAAGATTTACGTGGATATCTAAAATCATAATTTTCCCTTAGTCTTTTTCCCAGGGACGATAAAGGGAAAAGAACACAAGAGTCGATACGAATTTCTTCAACATCAGGAAACATTTTGATGATGAGTTGAGTGTTAAAAAATCAGAAACATGGTTTTAATTGATTGTGAAATAAATAATGTTTCAAAATGAAAGGAAAAAGTGTTCAGATGTAAAGCATTAAGAGGGACTCAAATCTCAAAAGCTGCTTCAGGCACCCACTCCCAACCCCATCTTCTTTCCTCGCCTTCCTGTTGGGGTTCATGTTTTCATGACAGTCAATTACTGCTGGATTTCCTGACCTATATTCACTTGCAAGTATGCCTCTCCGGGAACCTGCGGGGCTTCTAAAATGTTTCAAAGTAAAAGCACAAACATCTTCTGGTTTAGGACCAAGGCCCTGGGTGTGAAGACAAACTCAGGATCGGTGGAAGCAGAGACAATAGGCCCGGATTAAAGCTCATCTTCTGATCTCCAAGATGCCAGTGGGGTTCTCCATCCCCAGGGATTCTGATATAATCAGTCCCAAGGAAAGACCCAGACATTGGTCTACCTCAGTGGTTCTCAACCTTGGCTGCACATTAGAATCACCTGGGAATCTTTTTAAAACCCTGATTTCTGGGCCTTATCCTCCAGAAATTCTGTTTCTTTGTGCTGAGCTTCCCGCCTTGTGGGTGGCGGTTGGGTGCACATGGTGCCATCTTCAGTGGAGGGTGAGCTATATCTTCCAGTGACCGAGAACTCGAAACAGCTGATCTGTGGGCTACTCTCCCACCAGAGAACATAACCATAACTCAGTCTACAGCAACGTGGAGCCTTGTCCAATTAGGGGATGAATTCTTCCAGGATGACACCGCTGTGCTCACCATGCAGAGCAAAGCCACAGGAGACTCAGCCCCTCACTGAGCGATTCCAAAACCTCACAGTAACTTTTTCCTGCTTCTCCACTAACGAGATTGTGAAGCAGCCCAGAGTCTCCGTACGGCTAATGATCAAACCAAAACACAGCAATCTCTTTCCCAAGTCTCTATGAACAGAAAAGTACAGAATATTCCTAAGTAATTTCGGAGATACTTGCCATGCTTGATTCTCTAAAATTTCTGTATGTGCAAGAAACTAGTCCCTCTCCCTTTAGGAAGGGAAGGGGGTGGGTGGGGCGGGGACGGGTGAAAAGGAAGTTCACAGATGGGCAACCCCCCTCAGCAGCCAGGCACTCATCTTCCTGCAGTGATTTGCAGCTTTCCTCCAAAAATAACTATGAGATCACAGAACATTAAGTGCATGACACCAAACATTTGTAAATAATCCAAGAAAATAAAGTAAGGCCATCATGTTGCATGGGGAACGCAGTGGAATTTGTCTTGTGTTATCGTTCTAAAAGAAGACGGCCTCAATTTGGCTGAAATATATCTTCACACATTGTTTTGCAGAGCAGAGCTGTTTGAGAAATTCTGATGGCAATTATAAGTGCTGAATGGGGAGTACTTTGCATTTCCTTTGACGATGCTGAAAGCTATAAGCAATCCTGATATTAAAATCTTTGGAAATTGATGAGTACCCCAGGCATCATTACAAGACTTTCTCCCCCAACCAAAGTAATTAAAATCTATTATGTGAATACATGTTCATATTTTATCAACTACTGTTTTTAATCGACTAAACACGTGAAACCTCCCAGAAATAGGTATGATATCTGTTCATTTTAAATGACGCCCCAGTCGCCACCCCCTGCCCCCCCTCCAATTCCCAGCCAGACGTATTCCCGAGTCCAGATGGGAGCGTCAGCATGGACATACCACAGTGCTGAATTCCGGGACCTGCCACAGCAGCCAGTCTTCGTTAAGGGTGTACAGGGCTTTGCACGTGATCACATCTACGGGACCCTTGTTTATTTTCTGGTTTAAAGTCGTCACCAACAAATAGAACGGCTCTCCAACCGTCTCCTTGGAAAAGACACAAAAGTGACAGTCAGCTCTCTGTGGAATCCACTGTACTTTCCAAAGAATTAAAGTTTCAGTTTATGGCAGTACAACACGAGACAGGAGGCAGTGTTTTCTAACAACCAAAGGAAACTCCCAGGAAATACATACTCCTCCCCTTAGGACTGAGAGCGGGTGTGCGTGCGCGTGCGCGCACACACACATACACACACACACGTGTGCACATGCATGCGCGCAGGCAGTGGACAGCCACGTGAAGTGCGTGTGGTGGTGGAGCACTCTTGTCTGCTGACGCCTGTGTGCAGACCTATGCTTGTCAGTTGGCTGTCACCTAAGAACACTCAGTAGATGCGGAGGTTTAACCTTTGTACACATTCCTATTTAATTGCCTGTTTTTTAAGAGAAAAACTGAAAATAAATGGCTTCTTAAAAATTCACAATAATTAGCCTTGGTAACTAGAATAAACATAAGGACATTTTAGACGTTTGCTAAGAAGGATGCTTTTTGGTGTTAACAGCTTTTCATGAGGGAAGTGGCCTTCAGTTAGACAGCAGGCAGCCTTGTCTGCAGCCCCTGCAGGCCAGTCCCGGGCTGTCCCAGCCCAGGGCGCAGTCCTGCCTGGCACCTTGGCTGGGCGGGGCCGCAAGTGTGTCACCACCTTCCCCTGGACCAGAGCCAACTGCCAGCGCTAAGGCTTTTGCAAACATCCTGATGGCTCCTTTCTCCACACTCTGCCACCTGCACGTTCTCCTGGACCAGGGGCTGCCAGCCCTGCTGTAATGAAATGCCTCAAATTTGTACCTACTTTGTGGTCAAATGGAGTCTGGGCAGTCCAAGTGGAAGCTTGTGTGTTCTGCCTCTGCTGCAGCCTTTGCTAAATAATAAACCCTCTATGAGCAACGGACATTAACCAGAATATGTGGGGGAGGAAGAGCAGGGCCAGACCCAGGAAGTCAGACTGCCTTTGTGATGATGAAAGGTCAGCCACGTGACCAGTTTACGAAGTCAAGCTTTCTGGCCACTGCATCTGGCTTTGAAAGGAGCATCCATGGACCACTCTCCTGCTTTCCCTTGAACATGTAAACCGAGGCCTCTTTTAAGTCTCCTGGGTCCCTCCACCCAATCCCATCCTTAGACCAGCGGTTCTCAACCTGTGGGTCGCGACCCCTTTGGCGGTCGAACGACCCTTTCACAGGGGTCGCCTAAGACCATCCTGCATATCAGTTATTTACATTACGATTCATAACAGTAGCAACATTACAGTTATGAAGTAGCAATGAAAGTAATTTTATGGTTGGGTCACAACATGAGGAACTGTATTTAAAGGGCCAGAAGGTTCAGAATCACTGCTTTAGACTTATTCCAAGGGCATGAGCCCTCCCCACTCCCGGAGCTTCCTCTTGCCCCTTCTGCCCCCGACACGCCAGTGGGCTCCGTTATCCCTTCTCTCTCCCCTGCTGCAGCATCCTGAGTCTCCTCCTCCCTGTAGGACAGAGGTGGGATGTTCAAAAATTCCCCAGGGGAGACAGGGTTGGAACTAGTGCGCGGCATTTAAATTCCTTTGAGAAACTTCCTTTATTTCGTGGTCCACAACCACACTGCTCTCTTCTCTTCCCCTTCACCCTCTTGGGTAATGTCCTGACCGCAGACCTAGAACCTCTGCTTCTCCTTTCCTCCAGCACATCAGAGACGGGGTGGCGCCCGGGTGAGGGGCTGGAGGTGCCCACAGAGGAGATGGGGTAATGCCCTGGGGAGGCGCTGGAGGTGATCACAAAGGCTGGAGTCAGGGGCCAGGTGGGCTCTCCTGGGCTGTGTGGACTCAAAGGAATTCTTCCAGGGGCAGCTGGACTGGGATAAGTAGCATCTCATCTTACACGGCCGCTCACAAACATGGTTATAACCCGGATGCCCATCAGCAGAATTCCTGGGGGCTCTTATATAAAAAATCCTGGTGCCTGGGCCCTACTTTAAACCCACACACCAGACTCTCTAGAGCTAAGGCCTGGCATCTGTTGTGTTAACACCTTCTTAGGGGACTCAGAGGTGGGCGTAGGAAGCCATGGAGCCCTGCGGTTTCTCTGTCACCTCTGAACACAAGGTCTAGGTTAGTCATACCTGCTGAGGGCAGAGGCATCTTGTCAGACCAGGGCACACAGTGGCCCGGGAGCTGGCCTGTGGCAGAGCCCTACTCACCCAACAGCCCCACTCCCATCCTCTCCTGTGCTGGCACCTAAGCTTGGCCCCTTTACTGCCCTTTTTCTGTGAGACCTGACTCTGGCCCTGGCTGAGCCAGAGGCTTTCAGCATCTGTGATCTCCTTCCATCCTTAAATCCTCGGCTAAGCCTGTAGGAAGGTCCCTGCCTCACCGGGGAGGCAGTCAGTAAGTGGTGGCTCAGAGCTCCAATCCCTGGGGCTGTCGCATGCCAGCTGTGGGGCCTGGGGAAACACATCTATGCTGTGTGCCCCAAATCCCCGGGTGCAAAATGGTCATAAAGGTACCTACCTAGTAGGATTTAAATGAGAAAAGGTGAGCAAAGCTCCCAGCATGATGTCTGGGAGCTTTATTTCGTGGTCCACAACCACACCGCTCTCACTGCCATTTTCAATAAATGGCAGTAATTAATATTATTGTTACTTTGCTGCCAGAGCCTGGGAGGTTCACAGGGGTAGTTACCTGCGGTTACAGAGCCAGTGGTGCCGCCAAATGTTTGTGGGGTGAGGCAGGAGGACTAAGGCCGTCAGAGTCCCACACCACCTCGGGCACCTGGTGAGGGAGTCGGGGCCTCCCTTGCAGAAGGAATTATTCTATTGAAAACAAAAGTATCGCCCACTGGCTCAATGCCACTTCCTCCCAGTGAGCACCCCGCCCCCTCACCCCAAGCGCTCAAGATACTCTTCAGTCAGCACTGTGGAATCTTGACCCAGAATCCTCTGCTCAAGGGTGCCCTTAGGGCTTGGAGCCCAGATTTTCCAAATGCTTCATCTGTTTAATGCCCAAGTAGCAAGAGCAAGACACCGACCAAATCTTGAGGGCCCAGAATTAGAATCGGAAGATCCCAGAAGAAAGAGCTGGAAAGGAATTTAAAACCAGTGACCACGCGATACCCAGAGACACACAGCTATCTGGGGCTGAGATGCACTTAGCGCTCGAACCTGCAGCTTCTAACCAAGACTCCTAGTCCAGTGCTCATTCCACTACCCCAGGGTTCTCAAATGTAGGGCAGGTGGCATTACCTGGAGGAGCTTAGGAAACATGGATCATGGGGCCCCCGCTCAGAGTTCTGGTTCAGTGGCATTGTGGTGGGGCAGCCATCTGCCTTTTAAGACTAAGTCCCGAGAACTCAGTAAGAGTCCTGCTTAGAAGGGTCCTGTTTAGAGGCAGTTGTGGCAGAAACTAGATTGGTGGGAAGCAAAAAATATTCACCCCAGAAATAGCCACTCAACACCTCCCAAAAGCGTGTGATGATTTATACCAAGTAAACAGAAAAGAAGGCAGATTTCATTAATCTTAATAAATGGGCATTGCCTTGGGAGAGGAAGGGGTTGGTAAAAAAATTGTTGTGCATCTATTTGTAAGATTGCATTAAACATTCAACTAAGCACAGTCTATTTAAAGCGCTGCTTTTGGATCTAAACTTAAGTAGCACTGTTAAAACCTGTGGCATAGCAGTGTATCTTATTCAAAGTTTAATTAGATTTTGAAACGAGCTACAAATGCACAATTATGCAGTTTTGCTGGAATCTGGGTGGTTTGAAATGAAAGAAGGATAAGAACCCTCTGCACCAGGGGCCTCCGAGGGCCGAGGGAGGTTGGTTCAGCAGAACACTCTCGCTCTCCTCCTGTTAATAGCTATAATGACGGCCAGCACTGACGTGCTAAGCAACTGCACACATTTTCTCATCCGCGCCTCAGAGCAGGCCTGGATCTTCTTCCTCCAGGGCCACAGGTTATAAAACCTCAGCTCAGACAGCCCGGGGCCTCTGGTAAGTGGTGGAGTCTTGATTTCGGACCAAGCAGTGGGCTCCAGGGCCCACTCTCTAAACCACTGGAATCTGCACGAAGTTTGTATTTGAAAAAGGTTCGAGATTCAATTAGATTACAGCCAGGATCTTAGAGTAACTCCAACAAAGTGAACTCAAAGGGCAGATGGCTCCTTGGGGACTTGCTTCAATACCGGATGACTGGTTAGAACGAGTGTAATTAGCTTACAGCACATTGGTAGGTAAATGGTGTTTCCCAGATGCTTCAGAGGCCCCGAGAATAGCGTGTTCTTTTCAGTATCTGAAATATTCCCTCCACCCAGTACATTTTCTTAAATGGGCTGACTGGGCCCTGATTGTTAATGAATGAAGTGAGGTGGGCTCAAAAGTCAATGGGATGGGGGTAAGAGGGGCGATACCTGTAATATGATCAACAATAAAAAGTTTATTTAAAAAAAAGTCAGTGGGTATAAAATTTCAGTTATGCAAGATATGTTCTAGACATCTATTGTCCAACATCATGCCTATAGATAAAAACACTTAAAAAACTGATAAGAGGGTAGGTCTCATGTTCTTACCACAATAAAATGTTTAAAAGAGAAGAGTCCTACCTGAGGAAATTCTAAGTGAATGTACATTTGCATAGGCCAGTTACAGCAAAAACAATTTTTATTTCCCCCTCTGTGTGTTCCTGGTGAGGACCAGTGATGGGGAACTCAAGAAGTTAAACGTTTTTAGCTTTAGACGTATAGTTAACAGGCTTAGTAATTGATGCAAGTAGAAAGCTATTGCTCCAGGGACTGGAATGTATGACTGGACCTGCCCTGACTTCAAGATCTGCAAGCAATTCGACCTTGTGCCCCAGAAGTACTCAAGCGACCAAGATGGCACCTGAGTCATTGTGGCCCAAGGAGAGAGAGTCCACCACCCGGGATGCAGAACAAGAATCACCTGACAGCCCGGCTGGTGTGGTCCAGCGGCTGAGCGTCGACCTATGAACCAGGAGGTCATGGTGCGATTCCCAGTCAGGGCACATGCCTGGGTTGTGGGCTCAGTCCCCAGTGGAGGATGTGCAGGAGGCAGCTGATCAATGATTCTCTCATCATTGATGTTTCTACCACTCTCTCCCTCTCCCTTCCCCTCTGAAATCAATAAAAATATATTTTTAAAAAGACAGTTAAAAAAAAAAAGAGTCACCAGTGTCAGATAAAGGGATGCTCAGAAAATCATCAAACTGCAGCTTTTATCTGACTAACCTTTCCCCTGAATTCTAAATCCTTTACCTATACTTTTCTTCTCTTTGTAAAAAGGTAGGCTCGAGATGAGATGTAAGACAGTCTTTTTAGTGTACAGAACCCGCCGCCTTCTCAGATCACCGGGACTAAAAGCGAGGGAATGCTAACACCGTGGAGCGCTCAGGACTTATCCTGGCAAAGACAGTGGCATCTGCTAAAATTAACTGCCTATTGTCTTACCTCTGACCTTCTGAGGGGGGTGTGACACTTACCCGCAGGAAGCCAGAAAGGCAGACGGACATCCAGTTTGTGAGGAGTTTTTCAACCACGGACTCAGTGCGCCTCAGCATGAGTTTAGGCTGCATGTTACTGGACTGTTCCATCAGGTCCCTGGTCAGTACCTCCAGGATGCTGGTCAGATAGACCAGCTTGGTTTGCAGTGCGATGGTTAAGAAGGAGGCAAACAGACACCTGTTTAAAAATAAAGCCTTGGTCACCATAGCCAAGACCTGGAAACAACCTAAGTATCCTTCAACAGGTGCATGGGCTAAGAAGACGTGACACGTATATGTATATACATGTGAACTGGAATACCATTCCGCCATGAACAAGGATGAAATCTGGCCATTTGTAACCACATGAATGGACCTTGAGGGCATCATGCCAAGTGAAATAAGGCAGACAGAGAAAGATAAATACGTGGGACCTCATTTATAGCAAAAGAGATCAGATCATTTGTGGTTACCAGAGGCAGGTTAAGGGATGAGAGGGGGGAATGGACTGAAGGGGGTGAAAAGGTACAAATGTCCAGTTCTAAGATAAGTACTTCCTGGGGGTGTCATGTACGGCATGGTGACTATAGGTAACACTGCTGTATGGTGTATTTGAAAACTTTTAAGAGAGTAGATCCTAAGAGTTCTCATCACAAGGGAGAAAAGCATTTTCTGTAGCTATACGAGAGTAACTACACTTATTGTGGTAATCATTTTGCCATATATTTACGTCAAATCATCATGCTGTATACCTTAAACTTATACAGTGCTATATGGCAATTAAATCTCAATATAAGCATAAAAGAAAAAGATATACAGATTACAAAAAGCACACACACACACACACACACACACACGAAAAAAGAGAGCTGGGTAATGTGCTTAGCATCAGCTGTGACACAGATGGTAGTTTCCACCGAAGCCCGAGGGGCCATGGGGTACTGTCAATGGGCGCTTTTGTTCAATGTCTGGGTTTCAACCACCTTCATCCTCCATCCATGAAAACCACACGCCAATGTTAACTTCAGCACATTTTATGTGTTTTCAGCACTTGAACTTTAAACTAGAGCGGTAACAAAAAGTGAATGTCTTTCCCCAAAATTCAGGGTGTTTTTAAAAATAGAAAATAGCACTTCTGCTTTTTTGATTCAGGACTCATGGTTTTTTCTTGGTGTTGGGGTTTTGCAGGGTTTTTTTGGGGAAGAAGGTTGCATGTGTACATCTTTAGAATAGAATTTGTGTTGGGGGGTGTGATCTGAAATGGAGGTTCCCCAGCAGTGTGACCGCCCAGCCAAGCAGCCTGCTGTCAAGAGCCAAGTCCAGGTGGTGTGTGGAAATAAAATAAGGAGCTCAGGTTTTATTTTCTCTACTTAATGGCTTTCAAAATATAAACAAATTGACTAGTACCTGTCCTTCACTGAAAAATTCTTCTGTTTTTCAAGGGTGTGGATGACAGTAACAAGGAAACTTTTATTACAAATTAGGGCATCCAAAGCTGTGAGTCTCTCATTCTTGTCATTGGCATCTCTGTTCTGGAAAAAAAAAAGTGTATACTATAGTATAATAGAATATAATAACTTAAAGTTAGAAAGTAGATCCACAATGGGTTTTCCAAGACAATGAATTATTTAATATTGAATTCATGATCCCCAAAAACCCACAATAAAAATTCGAAGTAATAATGGAGATGACGATGATGATGATAACACTATGCAAGTCAGGCAGTCATGGGCTAGAAATGAAAACTTATAGACTTACATGCATATCTTCAGTGAAGATGTGTGTGAAGCCACCTGACTGAGAGGAAGGAGACACTTTTATTATTCATAACATCCAAAGGAAATTAATAGTGCTTTTTGTTATAATACCCAAGTTCGTTTTAATAAAGCAGAGACACTATTTGCTAATCTGAAGAGCTCCTGGGTTTATGCTCACTGCATAGTCTCTAATACATAATAAATAATCATTCAGCTCTCAAGAGACACCAGTGAATTCTGAAAACCTCTAAGAAGAAGAATTATCATGGCCTCAGTCCCGATTTTGGTAGATGAAGGCCTCTCACACTTTAAAAGAATTGACTCACAGTTAAAGAAGTAGTAGTTAAATATGCAGACCACTCCTCATGCCCTTTAACTTCTGAGCATAAATATAGAATTGTGTTCGCAAGTTTTTGCAAGTCTTAGCTTAGTAGTATCTATTGTCTCAATGCCCAAGGTTATTCAAGAGAGTGGTTAAAAGTAGAATCTAGAGCCAAACTAATGAGCTTCCAGTCCTGGCTCATCACAGACTGGTCACCTCACTGTTGATAGGTTGCAGAACCTCTCTGTGCCAGACTCTCCTCATCTGTAAGACGGGGACAACAGTGATTCCACTTGTGGGCTTGGTGTGAAAATAAAATAAAGGAATGCAGAGTAAGTGCTCAATGTCAGCTATTATTGTTGTTTTTATCACTAACTCACAGCAAACTAGACCACGGTACTGTTGTCCTGCTGCTTTCTAAAAATACCTTTATGCGCAATGCTATGTAGCTCTAGGATATAAACTTTTAAACGTGAATTTTCTTTTTTTTAATGTATCATAAATCTTATTGGAATTAAATGATTAAATTTTAAAAGCATGCTGAATAACACTTTAAATGAGTCAACAGAATGAAAAATAAACTCCAGAACATTCAGTGTTCTTTCTTCTTTGGGGGTAATAATTGGAACTTTAGGATATTTATCTTATTAAACTTCTTCTGCAGATAATTTTTGCTTTATTTTTTTAGCCCAAGCAAGAAGACCTTAACCATTTTGGCCATACTTTCCCTTAGTAGTAGGCAGAAAAATCAAACTCTGGATTTGCATCTCCTACTTCCTACTATTCTTCTGCTGAGTCAACTTTAAGTAGATGGGCAATTTAAACAGATTGATTCTTGATCTTAAATAGGGAAATGCCACCTTGGCTATTGTTGTGTAGGCTGTTGTCATTTTTTTTATTTGACAGACTAAGGGAAAAGAGGTCAGTGCCCTGACTGAAGAGTCAGATACTGCATGTTTTAAACATTCTTGCGGCACACCCGTTGAAAATCGCTGTCCTAAGATAATATAGAATTGTTCCTGGGACTTTTTTAAACAATTGCAACAGTGCTTCTTTGTATTCATCACTCTCTCTTGCTCCTGATTACTGAATTTAGAAGAGGGGAAAATTTATTTTTCAGGCCACAGATTACTCTCTTCAGCACTCAAGAGCAATCATTAACTGTAAAAGCCCACACAGTACTCATGTTGATGGTAGAAATCTCTGTTATTTTCTTGGTATTAAATTCTTAATGGGGATGTCAGAGAGCTGGGAAATGGGACTCCTGATGCAAGCTGGGCTGAGGCTCTGCGCTGTCATCCTGACTCAGGGCACCGAGCTCCCTCCCTCCAAGGCGCTCTTCTGCAGAAATGGGTGAGGTGGCAAAATGGCAAGTCTTGGCGGCTGGCACTCTTGGAGGATAAGTTTAAAAAACACTTTATAATGCAAAAAGCTGAAGTCTTATTTATAGCCTCCTTGATTTACGACAGTAAGACTTACACAAAAAATATGGTGGGTGTTTGATGGCAGTATCCCAATCTCCAGACACAACATCACACATCACGGTGCCCACTTCTAGAATTATAGAGAAACTAGAAATTGCTTATGGCATGGGTCTGGATTTCTGAACTCTAGGCTTCTGGCCAAATGTAGCAGAGAAGCTTCTGAGAAGGGATAGAAGCTTGCTTTTGGCCTGGAGAGATTTCTGGCTTAAAAATCTTGGTTTAATCATGCTAATTGGTGTTGATGTGTTCTGGAGGTTGGGCCTCTTGGTGGTCACCAGTTCTGGACAAAAAGGGCAGTTGGGGTATTGGGATGTGGGGGTGATGACAGGAGGATGAGTGTACCTCCCCAAAGACTTGGGAGGGTAAATGAAGGAGGCCGCATGAGTGGGTGAGAGAATGGAGGTGTGAGAACATAAGTGAGATCGAAACCCAAAGGGTTGAGTAGACTACCCCTTGGAGTCCTACAGCAAATCCATCATTGCGTGCAGCTACTGCTACTAAATGAGGATGCTACTTACGGATTAGCTAAATAGTAACTACTGAAGGGAACCATAAAAACTCTACATTGTTAAGAATGGCTGTTATTAACTCAAATTATCCTAGACATGTCGCCTGTCCTGCCTCTCAGCCGGTAGTACTTTTCATTTCCAATTGAGAAGTAATAGTGAATAATCTAGTGGCTGCAATGGAAATCATGCAGATAAACACAACAAATTGGCCAGCCCACAATTTATTGATTTTTAAATAAACTAGCTCGCTTCCCCGCTACAAATTCAGTTCTACACGGGTAGTAAAATAAAGCAAAAATCATCACTCTGAACTTCTGTCCCTCCGAGGTTTTTGTTACTGGACAAAGAGTAATTGCCAGCGACCCATCACTGCTCTGTGCCCTAATCAACCCAATTAATAACTATCCGCCTCCCTGCTCTGCTCCAACCTAAGCCACTGTTCTGTACCAAGCACATCATCTGCAGCTGCCTGGGAAGCAAACACCCGTTTCAACAATAGCAACAAGCACCTTCATTATTATTCAAGATTCAACCTTAGGAACATGATCAATGCTCTTACCTCGGGGAAGAAAGTTCTCAGAGCAAAATGTTTGTAGTCAAGGAAGGGAACAGTTCCAAAACTATCAACCACATCCAATTTATCCATCTGCAGCTCAGCAAAGCCTGCAAAACAGAATCCCAAGAGCAATATTTTAACTCAGCAAACAGTGGATAAAATCTTGTGCTGCTTTGTCTAATGCGAAGTCTGACCTTGGTTTTCATTAGAGAAGAAACAATAGATAATTACTTGGTTGGCTGCAGAGAGGAGCTGAAATAAGACACAAAGTCAGGCCCAGACCCTGCTGTTCAGTTGTCTTTTATTACACAAACACTTCTCATCACCATGGCCGCCTCCATTTAAGGGTAAAAAACAACAACAACCCAAAAACGACAATACAAAAAGGCTTGTTTTTCTAGAATGAAATTTCGGAGCCTACCGTCTCGGATCTCCTTCCGGAGCTCGCTCTCCAGCAGCTCCAGCTGTTGGCTCTGCTTGCGACTCAGCTCTTTCGACTTGTGTCTGGTCACCCCCACGGCCACTGCTGACAGACAGACCCAGCATCAGATTGACATGTTAACTTAGAAAAACAAAAAGAAAAATGAAACTCACCCTTCATTGGGTGACTCAGTTCTTATAGAGAGAGACAGAGACAGTGTAGCACCTAAGAGGGGGAATTTATAAAAAGAAACGCCCCTGTGATGGGGCGCTTGAAGAAGAGGGTGCCAAAATGCAACAGAAAACAAAACATCCACTCATCTTAAAAATGAAAACTAAATCAAATCACCTTTGCTTGTATTTTAGTGTTTGAGAAATAGAGGGGTGGGCAAAAGGAGGCTTACAGTGGTGAGTACGTGAAACACAGTTTATTCTTGTATTATTATTCATTAATTATTGTATTACTTTCCATACAAACAACTGTATTATTTTCCATACTTTTGCTCACCCCTGTGTAAGCCGCGTTGCTTCCCTGATCTTTTGAACCGTGATGACAAATGTCCTACTTACATTATTCCCCAGACTTCTTCTGGGATTTTGGACTCCCAGGACTTTGTCATCTCATGCTGCCATCCCACCCCGTCCAGCCCCCCCAGCCCTGCTTTTCCTAGCAGAACTGTATTTTACAAGTGAGATCTACACAACTATTAAAATGTTCCAAGGCTCATTCAAGCATGGCGATCCCACGGTGGTTGCCTACTGGCTGAATCTGGCTAACTGATGTGCTTTGTTTGGCCCACACAGCGTTTAAAAAAAATTTTGATGTACATTATTTTTAAATCAGATGATTCCCATTTTTTAAAATCTCTTGAAAATTTGAAAGATCTGGATCATTGGATCCCAGTTTCCCCACAGCATCAGTTTGCTGGAGCTGAGTAGCGGCTACCACTTGAGAGAGGGCATATGTTCAGTGGGTTTTTGCCACAGTCTCCACTAGGCTCTACTGCTCTGCTCAGGTCACTTAGCTCATCTATGTTCCTGGTCCCTGTAGCCATTTAGTTTGTGAGCTCTAGCTCTGAGCTGCTTTTCATTTTAAGTCTGTTTCCTCTTGTGTTCTTAGAAGAAAAAAAGAACTCTTCTCCACAACTAATGTGGCACTTCATACTTCCACTTAACATAGGCATTGCCTTTCTAAGGTTTTCTGTTAATAGTTGCTAATGTCTCCTTCCAGACACTCGCTCCCTCACACGTCCACTCATCCATCTCTGCATCCATTTACCTTGTGTTTATTGAGTATCTGTTCTGTTGCTAATAACTGTGCCGTCTCTGGGGCTAGAGAAGATGAGGTCAGGCCTGGTCCTTTGTCGTGGGTGGTCCTCAGCCCAGCGAGGGGAAGATTTATGTGTATGATTAACTGCCCTCAGGGAATGAACTCCTCTCACAGGGACCCTCTTTTGCCCTGTCGATGATCGTTTCAGGTATTTTTTAGGCTCTTCCCAAGTTGTCTACCCCTATGTCGTATCTGGAATCCAGAATTGGGCATGGTAGCTTACTAAAGTCCTATCCGGGGCTGGCCACGAGTAAGATGACTTATAAACTCTAAATGCTGGGCTCCATTCTGAGGACCAGCTGCAGTTGAGCCGCCGTAGGTGTTTCATTCTAAATTCACGTCCCGTTGCGGCCTACTAGGAACCCGTGATCCCACCTTTCCCCGCCCTTCGCTTTGTTTGTAGAGATTGCTTATGCTCTTTAAGGTAAAGTGGGCTTAAGCTGACACAATGCTTTTGGCTTCCTTGGTATCTGCAAAGTCCTTTAAACCCTCATCTCTCTTCCCAGGGTTCCACGGAGGCCCTGTCCTCGCAGCTGCAGGGAGTCTGCTCTTCAGTCCTCAATCACATCCTGAGTGAAAGCACTCACACACCTGGCCTCGCCTGCCGCCCACGAAACATCCCCCTGTGGCTTCCGTTGGCGATCACAGCCACGAAAAGCTCACTGCTCAGTGGCTGTGGCCCACTATCTCCCTTTAGACGCAGTGAGCAGTGCTGCCCAGAGTGCAGCCTGGGGAACAGTAATGCTCCTGGGAAGAACGTGTTCCGAGTTCAACTAGGGAATTACTGCATGCCCCGCCCTTCCTTGAAGATGTACAATGCATGCTACGGTTAAGACTGCCGACTCTGCAAAGTGGTCCAGGGAGAAACTGTACAGTGGGGCCTTGACTTACGAGTTTAATTCGTTCCCAGACCAAGCTCGTTAAGGACCTCGTTAACTCAAATTACTCTGTCATCTCAATGCAAAAAATCAGCCGAGAGACAGCTGGTATCTCAAAAAACTTGTTAGTCGGGACACTCATAAGTCAAGGCCCCACTGTATTTAATTTTGTTTCCTCCAGTCTCACTCCCATCTACTGGTAGCAAGGTCTTTTTTATCATGAAACTTCTATTAAAAGAAGAAAAACTTTCTAGAATAAAATAATGACAATTGACGAATATTCTTTTTTCCCCCTAAATGGTCTCAATGCTTTCTGTGAGTTACTTCTTTTAATCCTCTCCATATCACAATAAGGTAGGCCCTTTGACTGTAAGGCAACTGGAAACAGAGATGCTAAGGAGCTGACCTAAGGTCATACAGCCAATAAATGGCAGAGCAGGGAATGAACCCAGTGTTAAACCTGTTCGGTTTGCTGCCTGCACAGCACAGATAGAAGCAAGATGAAGTGGAGAGAGAAGCAATATCCAGACACGGTGTTTCACTGTAGACCACCGTGTGATCTTTGCAAGTTCGGCTTATGCAGCTCACTGGGGATCTGTGGTTTCTTTCTATATTTGCGGCTCAACTTTATTTCTCCAGGGACGTTTAGAAACATTAAGGAAAAAAACAGTGGAGCAATATAAGTGGCCTGTGGCTGTAGAGAAACTTGGTTTGTTTCATTACCTTTCAGCCAACTGGGATCTTTGGTTACAAGCAAAGGTTATTTGATTTAGTTTTCATTTTTAAGATGAGTGGATGTTTTGTTTTCTGTTGCATTTTGGCATCCTCTTCTTTAGAGCGCCCCATCACAGGGGGTTTTCTTTTTATAAATTCCCCCTCTTAGATGCTACACAGTCTCTGTCTCTCTCTACAAGAACTGTAAAGCACCCTAAACATGAAACCCTCAACATGAAGCTGTTATTCCCGTCCCGAAGTGTGATTTGGGTTTTCGTGCATTAATAGTAAACTGAAGCAAACAGCCCCTGGAAGCTGAAGCCGGCCTGGAGAGAGGCCCCAGGGAATAATTTTTCTGACAAAATTAAACGGGCACTTACCAAAGATGACCATGACGAGCAAGATGGGAAGGCCAATCAGAAAGTACAGAGGGGAAGCAACTGATTCCTTCTCGACATCGAACTCCAAGTTTCCCAGTTTGACCTAATGGAACAAGGAGAGTCGTCAGACCCAATGGAATTTGGTACCAATTTTCTCCCCCCACGTGGTTTCCCCCAAGATACAGAAAGAGATGGAAGCTAAGTGAGATATCTGAGTTCAAGTCCCATTCTGGAACAGATTAGCTCTGTGACCTTGAGCCAATGGAGAACATTCTCTGTGCCTTGGTTTCTAGATATATCATTTGAGGTGTCCTAGGTTAGACCTGGAGATTTGAGATCTGCAGATACCAAGGAAGCCAAAAGCATCGTGTCAACTAAGCCCACTCTACCTTAAGGAGCATAAACAATCTCTACAAACAAAGTGAAGGGCGGGCGAGGTGAGATCACAGGTCCTTTTTGCGCTGGGGGTTTAAAGAGGTGAAACCTTGAAGGTGAGAAGCCCCTTACCCTTTGACCAAGGAAACAACAGACTTTCATCTATTCCACATCTTTCATTTTCTGGGCAGGCCTATTTTAAATGAAGCAAAACCCAGTTTGGCAATTCTTCCTAGATGATCCCTGAGGGCTTTTACCAATTTTAGTTTTTGGTTATAAAAATTCTATACAACTTGTAGAGGGAAAAACTCACTATCAAGGCTTAGTTTTGCATTAACACACACACACACACACACACACACACACACACACACACACACACGTATTCAGGCACATTTCCACCCCTGGAGCCAGGGCAGCCCCTCTGGAAGCATCTGAGCAAAGTGCCAGAGCACAGATTCTGGACCCCAAAAGAGAGCCCAGGTTCTAAGACCCAGCCTTGCCCCCTGCTCTCCTTACCAGCTGCAGGAGCGTGAGATAGTTATCAACCATCCCATCCTCACGTTCTTCGTCTTTAAACTATAGCATCGTCATGACTACCTGTGCTCTATAATTTAAGTAAGTCAGCTCATGGCACTCCTGCTTAAAGCCCTTTAGTGTCAGCTCTCTTGGCTCCCACCATTCACTCTCCAGCTCCCTCAGAACATTCCCCTTGCTCCCTCCACTCTAGCCCCACTGGCCTTCTTGTTCCTCCTCAAATGTACCAGGCAGGCTTCCAACTGAGGGCCTTTTGCAACCTCTAGCTCCCTTCATCTTGCTCACTCTACTGCAGGTAGCCCACGGCTCATTCCTCTCCTCCTTGAGCTCCTTACTCAAATGGCATCTTTATAGGGAGAACTTTTCTTCCCACCATCAAGAACTGAAGGCACTGCCCTTATGTTTCTAGTCCCCTCCCTGCTTCATCTTTCTCCATAATTACCAGCATCTAACACTTTTTAAAAAATATTTTAAATTGAGGAAGGAGGGAAGAAGAAGGAGGAGGAGGAGGAGGAGGAGGAGGAGGAAAGAAGAGAATCAAACCCACAACCCAGGTATGTGCCCTGACCTTTTGGTGTACAGGACGACACTCAACCACCCGGCCAGGCCATCTAACACAATTTTCTTTTCTTTGCTCTGTATCTCTTTAGGTAACCTCCATAAAGGAGAGTGCTTTTGTCTCGTCTCCTCTGCTGTCCCCAGCACAGTGTGGCACTCAGGAACTATTTCATGAATAATGGAGAATGCTAGCATTTGCTCTTCTCAGCTAACTGGACATAGGGGAGCACTAGTGAGTTTAGCAGTTGTTATTGATTTGATGATGATTATTACCATCGTTACCATCCAACAGATGACAAAGGGAGGCCCGGCAAAGCTAGGTGACTCATCTAAGGCCACACAGCTATTAGCTGGTGCAGCTGGGACATGAACATATTTTTGTTTTGCCTTCCAGTC
This sequence comes from Myotis lucifugus, assembly GCF_000147115.1. Classification (NCBI taxonomy): domain Eukaryota; kingdom Metazoa; phylum Chordata; class Mammalia; order Chiroptera; family Vespertilionidae; genus Myotis; species Myotis lucifugus. Next base: position 69,035 of record NW_005871215.1, on the reverse strand, counting down.
TGAAGTTCTTTTTTTCCTGTCCTTTATCCAATTATTTATGACTATAGGTCATAAAGCATTTTTTTCCTGTTATAGACTGTGCAGAGCCTCATATGGCATAAACACTATAAAGGGAGACTTCTAATATGTTTCTCTTCCCCATGGCCTCACATCTTTATTGGGGGACATAAATATATCAGGGACGGGGCCCTCAAACATGGCTGGGAAAAGATTAATCACAGCGAGTATGACTTCATGGTGGAGGAAGCAGCCACCACCCAGAGAGGATCTGGCCTCCATGAGACCTGAATGCTCCTCTGAGTGGGCTAGAGAGGCCCCCACTCTGGGGTTCTGCTGAGACTGTCATCTCTGCATTTGGGAAAAGAATGACAGCTCATCCGTCAAGGGGTGTGGAGATTCTGTTTGCAGATGCTACAGTATCAACGTATGGCTAGAACAAAAGCTATCAAGACTCATTAGCAGTGTAGACAATGGTGTGTTCACCGCTCCGACATTCAAATAGGCACGGGGAAGAGTTCTGGCAGCTATTTCGGAGGGACTATGCCGGGGCTTGCAATACCAACTTTGTTCATCTTCTATTTAAAGTGAAGATCTGAAGAATCAAGAAAGATTCCATTCTGGTTCAGCCAAGGAGTTCCCCCAAATAAGGCAGCATGCAGGGCGGTCAGGTGACCTACGTGAACTTTCTTGGACGAGGAGGCAATGCTGCTTGCAGCTCTGATGCCTTTAATTTTGCAGAGGATGGTGGTGAGATCTTGATTTCGAGTAATGTTTTCAAAGCTGCAATTTAACTGCTTATTTTCCCCATGGAAGAGAGTAATTTCAATGTCTTTCTTGGAAATGTTGAAGTTGTCATTTTCTTTCTGTGAAGAACAAAGCGAAGATGAAGAAATCAGGGTGCATGTGGAAACTCACAAACACAGCACACCTTTCTAGTTGAGGGGGGCACAGCCCACACGGAACAAGAGAAACATACCAGAATTTTTACTTCCAATTCTGTGTCCACCTCGGGGTCAACCCGATACCCTGTAAACCTGGGGTCCTCGAGGTACTGCAAGCTTCCACAATCCAAGTAGGTCTCCTGAACTTTCAGCTTCACAGTCACATTTGTACGCACTTTTGAACTCTTTAAACTGGGTGCTAAGAAACTGCAGTAAGTCGCCACGCACTGTTCAGAGACCTGAGGGAGAAGCAAAGGGCATTTCACAACGTCGTCAATGGGTCCCAGCTCTGGGATTTAAGAACCAAGTGACCCAGGCAACTGAACTTCTTTGCTTGTTTTCTCATCTGCCAAATGGGACAGCAATACCACCTACCTTGCAGGGCTGAATTAACCCTACATCAAAGTAAGTGAGATGAGGGGTCATTAAGTTAAATGAGGGCTACGTTACATGAGATTATCCACACAAAAACGCTTAGAATAGTGCCTAGCTATTGTTATTATTAATATTGATGACAATGAAAGCAGCCAGGGGATGCTGTGGGAAAAAACTGGTGCGCAGAGAGAAGTAGGCTTGAGAAAGCAGAAGACTTGGCACCAGTGGGCCTGTGTGTCCTTTGCTTGGGTCCTGGGAAACCCCCGGAAAGAGGACAGGAACCCCCATGAGGCCCAAGCTGGCTGAGCCATGTCGGGAACCTCCTGCAGCTCCAGCAGAAACCACTAACCACAGGGAAGAAAGGCTCTGCAGGCCCAACAGAAAATAGGGGAACACAAGCTACAGGGACAATGCATTCCCCTGGGAAGAAGAGCATGAAGCTGGAAACAATGCAGAACGGGTGCCCCACTTCACAGGTTTATGTATAAAAACTAACACATAAATATTGGCATTTTCAGGCGCAGAGAGAGGGGCAGAGGAAGCTGCTGGGAAAGAGAGGCTGACGAATGTTTTACAGAAGAGCAATAAGATGTGTGGAAAGGAATTAGTCAGGTGGGGTGGGGGGGCGGTTTCCTCTTCTTATTTACTCTCTAATACTGGCATATACCAAGGAGGCAGGAAGAGGCCAGAGGTGGGAAAATCTGATGCAAAGGGCTGAGATGCGGACAAGCAAAACCTCCTTCTCCCTTCACACCTTTCCAACGCGGGCTCCGGCTCACATTCTGGCGCAGCGGTAAAAACCACCGACCTGCTGCCCTGCCTACGCAGCAGCTGCAACCCCAGCAGGCCGGCTTCCTATTAGAGGTGTCTTCTAGGAAGATGATCGGTGATGGGGCCACCCTAACCTCATTATCCTCAACTCTCTCAATTTCCATACCAGTTATCAGCTGCCACTATCGAAAATGCTTTTTTTTTTAGTTTCCAAGCAACTGCTTGGCCAACCTCACTGGCCATCTTATTTGCTTTCACTCCTAAAATGGAGCTACTCTGCAAGGTTCCACCCCAGGTGCTCTTCTCTGCTTCTTCCGCGCGCTCACTCCCATGATGCTGTGCCCATTCCCCCTCTCACGGCAGCTTTGCGAAGAGGACAACCATCTCCAGCTCCTCACTCGGCCCGGCGGTCCAGACTTGCCCCCTTGAGAACAGCCCAATGGACAGCGGAGTCACCGGACCTGGTCACGTCTCAAACACACCTGCACTTGGCATGCGCACTCTCATCGGTCTCCTGGCCTTTTGCCCGTCACTGCCTCTCCCACGCACCATTGCCAATCATAAAGGCACCTATACTCACGCCACTCCCTGCTCAACGACCTCCAATTCTCCCCCTGCCTCAAGAATTGAGGGCAAAATCTGTCTGACAGCGAGGCAGCTCTCCAGCCAGCCCCCTCGCTCATTCCCAACCCGCCCTCTGGGTGCCAGCTGACACATTCCCACCACAGGCCTGGGAGTGACCTGTCCTCGTCCTCTGCACCTGAACTGGCCTTCCCGTCCCCACCTATCCAGTCCTACCCAGCCTGCTCCACTCGCAGACATTCTTAACCCCTCCCCACTTAATCCCCCTCACGTGGAAACACATAGCCCTCTTGGACTTATGGGGTTTCTGAGCGGGTCGGGAAGCAGAGGCCTAGAATTTGAGGACACCCCATGCTTTCAATGTCAATGCCAGTGGGGATCGGCTATTTCCCTCCATGAAGGCAACGTGACCATCTTATTTATTTTTTCCCCTGCAACCATCAAAATGTTTTGCCCACAGTAGATGCACAATTAGTTCTACTTGATCTAGGAACAGTGCTGGGAGGGAGAGCAAGTCCACTCACACATTCAGGCCATGCCTCTGGTCAGAGGGTCAACCTATGCAAACAACTCAATGGGATGTGATCACATCATGGGGACATGGTCTGGAATCAGATACAACGTGAGGCTTGGAACTGGCTCTGAAGTACGTCAGCAGGCGGTCATGTGTGTGACAGGCCGTAAGGATGACTTAGGAAGGCCTCCTGGAGCCTGAACCCACACTGGGGCCAGGCTTGTGAGCGCTCACGTGGCCAGGAAGTGGTCAGGCTGGGCCCCAGCGAGGCTGCAGCTGTTACATTTCATTAAAGCGGGACAAAAAGGCAAGAGAGGGTGAGGAGAGCATGCGGGAGGAGTTTAGACCTGCACTCAGAAACCCCAACCTGTATCTGAAACCCATCATTTCTTGTGATGAGGCCCATGTGTGATTTCTGTTGGTGTAAGAACTGAGTGAAGGGTAGACACCAGACCGCTGTGTGGAGAGATGAAAGGCAAGAGGAAGCGAGGTCAGAAGGAAGGGACCAGGTCAGGTCAAAGAGACAATGGCAAGAGAAGAAGCCTGTGATATGACCTCTGGGACTTTAGAGGTCACTGACCCGCTGAACCACAGCTCTCGGTGCGATGGAACACCCCCTGCTCGCCACAGGAATGCCATTTTTCTTTACATCACGCCTTCACCACTCACACAGCGTTTTCACACGTATCACACAGCGTTTTCACACGTATCATAAACATTGCCTCATTAGTGACTCGCCACAAATCATACACGGGGGAAATGGCAGGTCCTGTCTGAGCCTCAGCTTGAAATACTCAACACAGGTATAAGGTCCTATTATTTCCGTTATAGCACAGATGGTATATATATAATGATGGTATATATATAATGTCACAAGGCACAGAAATAAACCATATACCCCAACATATTTTGGTGTTATAACAAAATCATCCTTGAAAATAACTATTACAAAGCAGCCGAAGACTTACGTTTATGTTTCCTTTTAACTCATGTGAAATGATTAAGTTGTCAATTACATCAAAATTTCTGCCCATGATGGTTATATTTTGACCACCACTGCAAGAAACAAAGCAACAATAAGAGTTTCATAGTAAACAGGCCTTTGCGTTTGTGAACAAAGCTACCAATTTATTCACACTTACCATGAAACTCAGGTTTGAGAGCAAATTAACAAATCTTAATTTCAAATGCAGGACACATTTTAGAAGTCTTTTTAATGATACTGGCTACAAAATCATAATTTTTAAGATACATACATATAAAAAATCATGTCAGATCCTATTATAATTTGTAGGAAATGCCCAAATCCTTTCATGGAATTTTGAGTTTGTTGTGTCATGTTGCCACATATAATCAGATCATCAGCTGTATCTTGCAAAGGTTTCACTGAACAGAATGTTGTTTGATTGCTGCTTAATCTATATGAAGATTCTTCAGTCTAACAATTTTCAAAATCAAACTCCCTACCTACCAATTATATTTATTTAGGGAGACAGAAAACACTTTGGACAAGGTAAAATTATAAGTGACAGCAAACCATATAAATAACAGCTACATTCTATCTCTCCAAAACCAAGCCTAATGAGTTCATATATTCTTAGCACATAATCGCATATAAGCAAAGTGGTCATTAGATGTGAAATAAACAGCTGTTCACAGCTCTGGCTGCCCTCACACCCTCGTTCATGTAGGTCACTAGACACTCATTCCAGGGGACAGGAGCCTGGTATGTCAGCTGGGCCCATGACGACAAGACCAGGACGTGGGCACGAGCAGGCTAATTTGTGTAGGGCAGAAGAAAGACATCGAGCCCTGAACCTTCCTGCCACAAGGAGAAAGGGCCCAGCTGGCCTCATGCCAGCCTGTCGCCATTACTAGAAACCAAGCCAAGCGTGGCCCATGGCCGGACTGCAGAGCCGTGTTCTTGCCCAGGAGTCATCGAGAGACACAGGCTCAGAATGTCATAGGTGACTGGACAGCAAGAAGCCTCTTATTTTATGGCAAAGCAGAACACTGGTGTCTTAGAGCACAGCACCCCGGGAGCCTGGGCAAGTCATTTGAACACTCCATGCCTCAGTTTCTTCATCTGCAAAAGGGGCCACTCAGAGTAGAGCCTTTCCGCCTGTGAGCATTAACTGAGTCAATAGCTATTCCACAGCAGGCATGTGGGGAGTGCCGCGTCAATGTGCGCTTTTATTCATAGGAAGGAATTAGACCCAGAGCAGGGACTGTCATGCTTGGGCCTTGGTTTAGAAATGTCAGTTTTCCTCATGCCACTGTTATGGGTGGAACTACTGAAGTCCTAATTCCTAGTACCTCAGAATGTGACTACTTTTGGAGACAGGGTCTTTAAATAGGTCATTAAGGTTAAAGGAGGCCATTGGGGTAGGTCCAAATCCAGTATGACTAGTGTTCTTATAAAAAGAGGAGGTTAGGACACAGACAGGCACAGGGGGAGACCATGTATGGACACAGGGAGGAGAAGGCCATCTATGAGCCACGGAGAGAGGCCTCAGAAGAAACCCACCCCGACAGCACCTTGATCTTGGACAACCAGCCTCCAGAAGTTTGATGACATAAATATCTGTCATTGAAGCCGCCCAGTTTGAGGTACTTTGCTATGGAAGCCCTAGCAGCCGAGTGTGTCCACCTCTTGCTTAATCTTAAATAAGAATATTCAAAGTGATTTTTTTCTTTTTTCTTTTTAAAGCTGCATCTGTAGTTTCACCTAGACAGTACTTTGAAAATAAGCTTCATGCTGTGTTAGGTGAAGAAACTATTTTAGGGTTATTTTTCAAAATCTGAATGTGAATTTAAATTCAACTAGGGAAATAATCTTTTTCTTTGGACTCATCTGGAAAGGTTTATTTCAGAATATCCATCTCTCATTTAGGGGAAAATCCTTGAAATTAGATACTGCTTTTGATTTAGACAGCTCCCAATACTTCCTCCAATTATTCAAAACAGCTTATTCTAAAGGTTTTAAAACAAAGGATGTAAGAAGGAAAAAGCTTTGTGTCATGGTAAAAGTGAGACAGAGTGAAGAGGGTTACGTGACTGTAGCAGGTGATTCCTATATGACATTGAGTGAAACTCATGAAGTTCATGCACCTGACCTTTTTAACCACAACGAGAGAAAAATCTGACTCTAGAAAATACCTGGTCCAGGTGGTAGCAGGATAGATGAGGGAACAGCGCGGCAGAGCAATGTAAGACAAGGACCCCACGGAAGAACAGTTCCCGCCGTCGAACTGGATACACACATCCTTCATCTCTTTCCGGCTTGATGGCAGGGAGAATTTCATGTGGGTGTCATTTAGCACGTGGCTCACCCGTACTCTAGGAAGGGGTAGAAACAGAACTCATATGAAACAGACAGCCCAGCTGCTTACCAACAACAGTTCATGACCAGCAGACAACTGCTGACTAATCAGGGCCACTTGTCCTGTTGGGGTATTATCCCTGTCAGGGTTCCTCTTTCTTTTGTGAATGTTTTTGTTTTGTGGATCCTCACCTGAGGATATTTTTTTCCATTGCTTTTTCAGAGACAGTGGAAAGGATGGAAGTGGGGGGTGGGGGGAGGCAGAGGGAGAGATAGAGAGACAGAGAGAGAGAGAGGGAGAGAGAAACACCAATGTGAGAGAGACACATTGATTGGTTGCCTCCTGCATATGCCTCGACAGTGGGGGCGAGGGGAGGGAAGGGAGCAAACCCGAAACTAAGTTATGTGCCCTTGACCAGGAATTGAACCTGCAGCCCTTTGGTGCACAGGCTGACACTTTAACCACTGAGCAACGCTGGCCAGGGCTCTTTGTTCATTTTTATGTTTCTATTTGCATTTTTCTTGGAAGTGAGGAAAGAAGCAGCCAATAGAAAGTGGAACATGGACTGGGTATTAAGTTATATTAAGGAATTACTGTTAATTTTGTTGAGTACAATCATGGCACTATCCTTATCTGTTAGAGATACATACTGAAGTATTTATGAGTGAAAGGATATGGTGTCTGGGATATGTTTCGAAAAACTCTGACTGCAATTCTTCCTTTCCCTCCAAAAAATGTGGAGGAGATGGATGAAGCAAGATTGGCAAATATTGGTAAGTTCTGAAGCTGGTGGATGGGTACAGAGAAGTTCATACACTCTTCTCTCTTGTGTATGTTTGGAAATGTCCATAATGAAAAGCTTAAAAAAAAAGAGAAGTCCCAGTTGAGCTCCGGGAGGGTAGAACCCAACCCCGGGCAGAGAGGGAAATTCTGCTGTACGAAAAGCACTGAGCCCAGGACTGAAGTCCACGCGGAGGCCCAGGGGCGCAGAATCCATCAGCCATCGGAGCCAAGCTGCCTAGCAACTTGCTCCAGACTGGAAATGAGCTGGGACTCCCCTGGTGCGCCTGACACCTGCAGGGTGTGCCCTTGCCACCCTTCAGGAGTCAACGCAGAGCCTTCTACAACATGCCCCTGGAACCTGCAGCCTCCTCGGTGCATCGTGTCTGCAGTAGGCATCTAAGGCACTATCATTAGGACTGGGTTGTGTCTGGACAGTACTCAGTGTAATTACGCTACAGGAGAATTTATTATTACAAAGGACATGTGCATGATAATTAACTTTCACACACAGACCCTTTAAGTTGTAATAATAGATTCAAACAGTAAGGCAAAATCAAAAAGCACACGGGTCAGTTTGTACTTACGCCTCCTCAGATTTTCATTCTAGCTCTTGGAAACTCTTCACAAAATAACTGGTAATTGAAATTCAAACTTGTTTATAAATTTTAGAAGGAAAGAGGTGGAAATGTGGGTCATTCCACTACCATTCTCCTATTTTTCTCTTTTAGAGTAATTAGGCTTTAAAAAATACTATATTGAAAGAGTTTGGGATTATAGCACGAATTCAGATGCAGGATTAACTGGGCATTATGTTTACTGCTCGTGAACTTGGGTTCACCACACAAATGTGGTTAGCGAAATGCTACATGCAGAAAGGTCTCTTACTCATTGAATTTAATAACTGCAGTATCTCAAGACACATTCGGAATTGAAATGAGAGCATAAAGAGTCCGGAACAGGGTGAAGCTCTGAAAACGACTTACTTCCCAGGGAACACACAGGTGTCTAACTTCAGATTTCGTTATACAAAATGACAGGCTTTTGCAATAAGGTGTTTAGCCAGGATAAATGGCACAAAAATACCTATGTCGTGCAGATACAGCCACTAACGTGAGCTGGATAATTCTGGTAAGTAGCAGAACAGAGGAAAGCCATCGGTGAGCAGCTTTCCCCAGAAGGTGACAGACATCCCAAATTTACTGCTACGAGGGGAAGGGGATGGCAGCTATATGTGGCAAATGAATTAAAACAGAAAATCAGTAAATAAGTGTGGCAGATTGAAATGCTGTACAAATCTGTTTTAGTAGTTAAAAACCAAAACACCACGCTTCAGCAGATTGCCGTCAATGCATTCCCATGACGGGGACAAGCTCAGTATTATACTTCATGTAGATGGCAACGTCTTATTTCAAATTAGCCCAGATTTATAAAAGCTAACAAGCACAAAACTCAAATTATCTATCATGCTATTATCACATATCTTTTTTTGGGGGGGTGGGGGGGGTAGCATTGGTACAACACTGTCAGTGAGACAGTGAAATGTTTTCTCTCAAAAGTTTCATTGAAAGGATGAATTAGGAGAAAAGAAGTCATAGAAATAATGATGTCAAGTGGTGCACTGACCAGTTATTTTTTGGCTTGGGGTATTTGTTTCTTCTTTTTTTAAAATACTAATTTACATTCTATTTAGTTATTATTTGGGCCTGAAATCAACCCAATAAAGAGAAGGCTATAAAGAATAAAATGGATCAGAAAATTTCTTTTAACTTTGGGCCATCTACTGAAGAGTTGCTATTATTTTCCCATCAAAATTGGAGGTACTCGCTCAGTTGGTATGGCTCAGTAGTTGAGCATTGACCCTGAACCAGGAGATCACGGTTCGATTCCGGGTCAGGGCACATGCCCAGGTTTTGGGCTCAATCCCAAGTAGGGGGCATACAGGAGGCAGCCAATCAATGATTCTCTCTCATCATTGATGTTTCTATCTCTCTCTCCCTCTCCCTTCCTCTCTGAAATCAATAAAAATACATTTAAAAATAATATGATGTACTTGACTGTTTTTTCTAAGTGGATCATCTTCAAAATGATATTTGATATTCAAAATACTTGGTTTTGTTTAATGAAAACAAATCAATACCGAAAATAGACAACATCCTGAAACTGTTGTGTACTGAGATTTTGGGGGGTAATGTGAGACAGATTCTTTCACAATTAACTTCAAATGTAGTGTATAAATGATTTTACTATTAAAAATATATTATATCAAATATTCAGAGTAATTGGTCCACTCTGGCACATGGAAATAATTTGACTACATAATGATTATATTTGGCATAAGTTTTAGCGTTTCACCACATTATTGAGAAAAATTACTAGTATTTGAACTCACACATCCTTATCACAAGTACTGGTTCCTTTCAGGATCATGACGATGTTATCAGACGCCCGCGTGAAGTTTGCTCCTGTGACTATCACGTTACTTTTCCCTAAGGTTGATATTTTCTGTGGCTCAATGGACTTAACAGAGAAGACCTATTGGAAATAAAAGATTAAAACACAAGATCAAAGCTAAGAAATGGCATTGCTCCAAAAAAAATCTGTTTATGCGCTGCAGTTCGAAGAAATCACTGGGAAATTACAACATTTTGCAAACACAAGCAGACAGTGTTTAATGAAATCAATGAATTCAAGGAAGAGCGCTGAAGATTCATGTCTCTCAACACGCGACAGCATGAGGTCAAACCAATTAGTCTTTGTCTCACAAGACAGTTGAAAATATAGTTGAAGAGCCTGACATTCTGTCTGAAGAGTGAAATAGCATGAGAGTCTCAAAAATGCTAGCTGCCTCCCAGCCCCTGGAGGCTCACAATGTAACAAAATGAAGAAAGAGACAAGGAGTCCACTGCTCATGGGCCAACGACAGACTCATCATTAGTTAGAATAAATGTCATTTTGGATAACTTTAATTCCCAAGGAAGCAGTTCCTGTTTTGTTTTGTTTTTTCAGATAGGCTATTTGAATCAAGGAGTATACTGTAGGGAGAAACCTGGTCAGTCACCTAATATCAAGTAGTTGGATGCCTAACCCAGGTGGCCAACCATTGCTTCTCCACAGTTTGCAGATGCCACCATTTCCTCCTTGGTACCCATTGCAAGCTTTATCAGGCCTTTCTTCATCAAGTAAGTTTCCCTTGGAAACCTGATACCTGACCCTATGTTATGCACCTTACTTCTTCATTTTCAATGTCTAATCAAATTCCCTTAAAAAAAAAGCCCTAGCTGGTTTGGCTCAGTGGATAGAGTGAAGGGTTCAATTTCGGGTTCCATCCCCATTAGGGGGCATGCAGAAGGCAGCCGACCAATGATTCTCTCTTACCATTGATGTTTCTCTCTCTACCTCTCCCTTCCTCTCTGAAATCAATAAAAATATATTAAAAAATAAATTTAAAAAAGACCTTTTTGATGGCAAGAATCATTTTCCTTTTCAAAGCTAAAACAATCCCGATTTCTTACTTTTCTCCTATAGATGCTGCCATCTATCATTGTGGTGCTTCTGTAGAGCATTACTGGCAAGTCTGTATTCTCCTATAAGTACCGCGCACTAACCGATGGTGCCACTGGAGTTCCTGTATTCTCCTATAATGTGGTGACTAAAACTGGACAGAAGGTTCTAAGATTCTGGCCAATATAAAGTACAACAGATCTTTAGCGTGAGTGACTCACACTCCTGATATCTGAAAACAAACTGTAGGTCCAGAAATGCATAATCATGTAGAATTTGGTCAAGGCCTAAACACCGAGTGTATCCACTTGGAGGATGAAGTTTAGGAGGAAGGCTTTCCTTTGCTGGGAAAGGTTCAGTCACATCCAATACCTGCCTATCATCTGCTTCTTGAAGCAGCGTAGTATTCTCGGCTCCTTTGTGTGTGTGACACTCACCAGGATGGCCTTGCTGGGCTGCTGGGCCTGCCCATCCCACTGAAAGGGGTGCTTGATCATTCTGCCACTTGGCAAACACAGGTGCTATATGGTAGAGCCATCACCATCACTCATCATCACTATGGATTGGTTTTTCCGATTGAGGTAAATCCATCGTTAATGTCATTACAGCAATGATGTAATGTGACAGAGAATTGATTTCAGCGGCAGAATTTATTTTAATCGCCTGGTAAAGGACTTTAGCCCCATATTTATAGAATCATGGGGGGCCTGAAAGGGTCACTTTAATTATTCTGTTATACTTGAGTGCATTTTATGGGGGAAATTATCTGCAAGAGTGGTCCTTGGAATGGAGGGATTAGCAGAGACTTAAAGATAAATCCCTTGCAAATGTCAAGTGTGTGTTGTATAGCAAAAGGCTTACTCTTTGCTCTGACATTGTGACAGCTAAGTGAAGAAGTATTTACCAAACACCTACAGCGTCCCTAGAATAGCGCTAGGTACTGTGGGGGCACATAATGTGTGTACTAGGTCAGGAGCTGGCAAACTACTGGATTTGTCTGTAGCAGCCAAGTCCACCCTATGGCTTGTTTCTTTATGGCCCATGAAAATTTGTCAAAAAAGAAATAGTAATAATACATGACATGTGACAATACATGAAATTGAAATTTCAGTGTCCATAAAGAAACTGTTTTTGGAACATAGGCACACCTACTCATTTGTGCACTTTCTTTTTGCCTGTTTTTCCATTGGTTTTTAGAAAGTGGAAGGCAGGGAGGGAGGGGGAGGAAGAGAGAGAGAGAGAGAGACATATTGGTTGCCTACCACACAGGGGCTAGGATCAAACTTGCAACCCAGGTATGTGCCTTTGACTGGTAATTGAACTCACAATCTTTCGGGCTGGCACTCTAACCACCGAATCACACTGGCCAGGGCATCTGTGGCTACTTTCACACCACAGTGGCAGATTTTAAGTGTTACAATAGAGACCTCATAGCTCACAAAGCCTAAAATATTTATTGTCTGGCTCTTTGTAGAAGTTTGCTGACTCTTACACTAGAGGAGTCCACTGTCTTCCTAGGGGGTCAAGAGAAACCGTGCATTTGTTTTGTTTTATGTGAACATCAATGTAGACTCATATTTACATCCAAGCCGAATACGATTCCCAGGTCCTTTCTGCTTCTTATATTTATACTGTTGATATCTATTCAAGCAAATGCTACTTCTCTACTCTGAGTAGAGGGTCAAAAGAGCCTTATAACGAATGTACACGAGGTTTTGGAGGGGTTTATATTTTGTTGCTTAAATGGCTCTACAAACACTATCAGAGGACCAGCCATGTCGCCTTCTTAACTTTTATTTCCCCCCACCCCCCGCCCCGAGGAGAGACAGCCCTGCCACTTCAAAAGGATTTCATTTGAAAACCTTATTGTTTAGAGAAGTTTCCACTGGCGTCTAGGATGGAATCCAGCTCTGGACTATCTCATGGAAGCAGATGCCTCCACTCTGCTTTCAACGAGGGTCAGATTAGTTGTCCTTTGTTTGCTTGGAGAACCTCTCCTAATCTTAATAAGTGAGTCAAAGAGCTACCAAGAGGACCTCATTAAATCAACGGTGCAGGTACACACACACACACACACACACACACACACACACATTGGGTAGCTACAGGGCTGTGCTATACGACTGCAACAATTCTTAGAAATGTAACATTTTCTATTTTTACTGATAAAGATTTTTAAAATCCAGTACAGACTGAAGGCAAGGAATGATCTCCCCACAACTGTTCCACACACTTACTATTTTAGGTTGATTTTTGTATTTTAATCAAGAGTTAATTCACCATCTGACATGAAGTGGTGGGCCCCACAAGCTTATACATAGAAGGGCTTGGGTAACTTAAAAACGTAATCTAGCTTGAAACAAAGACAGTTTCTACAGGGATATTCTTCCCCATCCTCTGTCCAAGGATTTCCACATATCAAATCAAAGCACCACAGAGTGTAACCCTCACAGCCCTGTGGCGTCCAGCAATTAACCGCAGAGTAGCCTACTCCCTGTCAGTTACATTTGAAAGACTTAAGAGTCATTTTTAAATGGTTGCCCAACTTTAAATTATGTAATAAAATAGTATGAGCTCCGGTTGCTTAAATCACTCCACTCCCTGTTTTGTACAAGAAAGCACGTCAGAAACGGGTTAACTAGGCGATTACAGAATACCCAAGTAGTTGTATTTTTTTTAAAAACAAAGTCGTTTAAGTTATTGGAAATAGAACACCTCTAAGAAATAGTCATCTCTGAAAAGGTCTAAGAGGATTACTCCTGACAGAAAGAGTACCTTTTGTGAAGTCTGACGTCAACACAATTCAAACTGCCATGACATTAATGGAGAGGACACTGCTAGGATTGAAAAGAATATTGGAAAGAGGTACATGAGGAAGGCTCAGTTTATTAAGGCCAACGTGTTCTCTATTAATCTGTTAAAAAGAATCTGAATATAGCAAAGCTCTCTGTGGGCCTGGACCTGAATCAACATTCAGTAAAATGTCTCTCAGATTTTCACTCATGAAATTAGTTGAAACAGGACTGGATGAAAGTCACGTGGATTCAAACCCAGCTGGAAATCTGAAACCAAAGGGCCTTAGAGAGATGAAAGGTAGCATAACTAATTAAAGGAAAGCCTCCTGTAGGGCTCTACAGGGGTGAGGATTTGGTTCAGAATTATTTAACGTCTTTATTAATGACTGAGCAGGGCAGAAGTAATATATTAATGAAATGTACAGATTGAGAAGAGTGGCAACCAGCAGTGGAGATGGTAAAGTGTAAAAGGAGGTGAGAGATGGAAAGAAAATACAATCCCATCAAAGAAAAATTAGAGAACTAAATGGATCAAAAAGGTTATCCATTTGCTGCTTGGGCCCCTGGTACAGACCTCAGAAACTTGAGATGTAACTTCCAGTTGGTCCCGGGAACGAGCAAGAGCTAGAATGCCGACTGAGGTAGACCTGCGACCTCCAGGGACAAGGTGATGGACCACAGCCCCGTGCTGAGAGATCAAGGCTCACTTCTCTGACCGGGGGACTCTAAGGTGAGGCTGCCATGGCCCAGGGTGGGGCTGCCAAGGCCACTCCATAAAGCTGCTACCCTTTGTCACTGAGCCTTCCTGGTGTGGCACCTCAGAACCGGACTGGCTGATTGAACTGGCCGACCAGGACTCCATGACCAGGGAGGGCAGCTCTCCCTCTCCAGCAGGGACCCCGGGTTGCGGATTGAACCCAGCCACTCAGGATCCACCCTTCTGCTGGGTTTCACTTTGGCAGGAGACTCTTGCTGCTCCACTCTCCTAAGGGCCTCAGTTTCCCTCCTGTGTTAGAGAAGATGCCGGCTTTGCCTGGGTCTGACTCCATCACTCTGACACCCAACCTACCCGTCTCCTCTGGAGGCTCGATACTAACACGCTCCCCTCACAGCCTGCCCAGGCTGGAGGTCTTTGTCCCACCCGTCTGCGGCACAGATGGGGCAGGCTTGGCAGCCAAGTGCCAAGAGAAGCTAGTATTAGCTTCCTCCCTTCCAGGTTGATTTTTATCATCAATACCACTTGGTTTACTATTTGTTTATTTTCATCTAAGGTCATACAATGTAGAGTAGTGGCCAAAACTGTGGGCTCTGCCATTAGACTGCCTTGGTTCAAGTCTCTTGCCTGTCGTTTACTTCCTGCTCACCCTCTGTAAAATGTCCTGGTCTATAAAACGGGCAAAATTGGTCCATCGTGAGGCTGACATAAAGAGATACTCGGGGCTGCGGATACAGCATAGGTTCCACTGGCATCAGCTATCACTACTCAGTGCGTTCTGGCATTCCTGCTTCCATCCTTTTCTCTTATGCACATTCACCTGTTGCCTGAAATGAATCTTACTTCCTCCAAAATATCGCAAGTTTTACAACGCAAGCTCCATGAGGGTGCACACTTTGCCTGCCTGTCTAGCACAAAGTATGTGTTCAATAAACATATTTTGAACGCAAGAGTGAATGAATGAACAATTGGCAGTGAATCCCACAGCACCCAGTACAGTGGTGAGCCCACAGGAGCTACTCAACAAGGTACATATTAAAGTTAATTTCACTTTCAAAGGCAAGGTCCTTATCGCCTATGAGAAATTAAAATGCATATTCAAAAGTGATGGAGGAAGAGAAAGAAAGGAATAGTTTGAATGTAAATTCCTCTAGAGGAGACATGGCTGTGTATGGTTTATTTCTGCACTTTGGCGATAAGCCTACCATCAAGAACAACAAATATTAGAACAACATCATTATCACAGATCTTCACAACCTCCCTTGAGAACAGGAAAGAGAGCAGCCACTCTTCTCTCAGCAGGCAGAGGCACTAGATAGAAGATTGTTAAGAAAAGGAAGGAAAAGAGGGTGGGGCAGGGTGACAGGGCCAACCGTCACTGAAAGTACTTCTCAGCCAAAGGTCAGACACTGGGTTTTGAGTCCGTTTCCCTATGTTGGCGATGCTTTTCCTTAACCCAGTCCCTGGCAAATGACAGCACTTATCCTTAGGTCAGAGTACAGGGTTGGGTCATAGGTCATGAATCTGTGCAAGGGCAACAGGCCCAGACTGGGATTGAACCAGAAACCCTATCTCCTAAGGATCATGTCCTGGGATGAGAAAATTCATATGCTAAAAAAAAAAAAAAAGATCTCATGAATCAGCACTATGGGCATATAAGACTAAAATAACTCTCAGGAGCATTCTAATGCCTTTGAGGAACAGAGTGAAACCTCCTGGGTCTGGCTGGAAGGCCCTGTAGATGCAGGCTCCAGGGGCATTCCAAACCCATGTCCCATATTTTCCTGCAACCTTCTGCTCCAGCCAAATTGAATCACTTGGGTTTTCCTAGAAGGGGTACCCCAGAATTTTCTGGCACCCCCACTATGCCTTTGCTTATACTAGTCCCTCTGCTTAGAACACCCACTCCTTAGTCTCCATGCGTTTGGAGGCTTCTTGTCTCTCAAAGGTCAGCTGAAACGCCATCTCTGTCAATCAATCTACCCATCAATCAAAGACTTAATGAACCGCACCCATGAAGTGTTTTTCACTGCCAGGCACTGGGTTTACATAAACAGGGATGACTAAGATAAGGCCTGAGGCACAGAGAAACTCTCTGGGTTTGTATACTTTCTGGTACTTTCCCCATCCATGTTAACATTTCCTATCTTGTACTCTTACTTATGTACTCAAGTATGAGAGTCATGAGCCTGATGGCAAGAGAGGTCCCTGATTCATTCGTGTCCTCCTCATTGCATCCATGGAGCTCAGTAAAATGGCATCTAACAGGTGCTCCATAAATACCTGTAGGAAGAACAAACCCAAGCTCAGCATCATGAGCTTAAGACCGTGTCTGCAACAGACACGCCGCATGTCCCAGTGCCTGGCACCGTGCTGAGTGCTCAGTAGATAGGTGATGTGGGAGGATGCCTTGATGGAAAGCTCTCCATGGCTTTTCTGCTGGGAAGAGAGTGTTCAGGCCAACATGGGGACCCAAATCAGAAATCTGAATTTTCCCATTCCACACGATAGTGAAAGACAGCAGTGTTTCATGGAACATGAGAAATTCTTCCTGTGACAAATAACTCTGTTCTCTATCAACCAAAACTGAGATTCTGTGCTGAGTCATATATTTAAAGACAACACATTTCAGTATCAACTAACTGCCTCTCCCCAAACTAAGAAGCACCCATGGAGAAGCACTGATGATGGGTCTGGGCTTTGTTTATCTTCAGCCTCCTCCTGCTCTCTAGTGAGCCCAGTAATTTTAACCATACAGCATCAAAGGTCAACATATACAGGAAGACAGTACAAGAAACCAGGAGTCAGTGACTTTAGTTTTTCCCCTTTAAAATAAAAGAAATTTAAAAAGCCATTGCCTGGACATTACTCAACAATGAAAAGGACCAAACTATTGATACATAAAGGAACTCAGATAAATTTCCAGAGAATTACATTGAGTTAAAAATGCCTAGCCAAGAAGGGTACATCTGGGCGATTCCATTTATAATATGATAAAATCATAGAAACCGGGAACAGATCAGTGGTTGCCTGGGTCAGAGGTGGGGAGTGGGAGGTGGAGGGAAATGCATATGGCTGTATATGGGCAACACGGGGTGACAGGGCTGCTTTGTTGTCTTGATTGTTGTCACTGTCAATATCCTACCTGTGAGGTTGTGCTATAGTTTTGCAAGATGTTAGTTACTATTGGAGGAAACTGGGCAAAATATATATGAGATCTCTCTGTATTGTTTTCTTATAACTATATGTGAATCAACAATTATCTCCAAAAACAGTTGAATTTTTTTTCCAAAACGATCTTGAAAAAGAACAAAGTTGAAGGATTCACACTTTTTGGTTTTAAAACTGATCACAAAGTTACAGTAACCAAAACAGTGTGTTATGGTTATAAAGCTAGACATATAGACCAATGGATTATATCCATAAATAAATCCTCACATATTTAGTCAAATTATTTTCAACAGGGAGGCAAGATTATTCAGTGGGAAACGAACAGTCTTTTCAACAAATGGTGCTGGGAAAACTGGATATCCACCTGCAAAAGAATGGAGCTGGGCCCTTTCCTTATACCATATACAAAAATTAACTCAAAATGGACCAAAGCATTAAGTCTAAGAATTAAAACTATAAAACTCATAAAAGTAAATGTGGAGGAAAAGTGTAATAAAACTGGATTTGGCAATGATTTCTTGGGTACAATATCCAAAGCACAGGCAACAAGATAAAAATCTGTAAACTGGACTTTATCATTACATTAAAAAATTCTGTGCAAAAGACATAGTCAGAAGAATGAAAAGGCAATCTACAGAATGTGAAAAAATATTTGCAAATCACATACCTGGTCGGGGATTGATATCTGGAATATATAACAAACTCCTATAACAACAAAAAACACAAACAACATACCAAAACGATGGAAGCAACCCAAATGCCCATCAACAGATGAATGGAGAAACAAAATGGGGTCTATCCACACAATAGAATACTATTCAGTCTTTAGAAGGAAAGAAATTCTGAACATGCTACAATATGCATGAACTTTGAGGACACTATGTTAAGTGAAACAAGCCAGTCACAAGAAGACAAATCTTGTATGATCCCACTTTTATAAGGTACCTAGGGTAATCTATCTCAGAGACAGAAAGTAGAATGGTAGTTGCCAGGGTCCGAGTAGAAGGCAAAATGGGGAGTTATTGTTTAATGTGTATAGAGTTTCAGTTTTGCAAGATGAAATGTGTTCTGGCAATGGATGGTGGTGATGGTTACACAATAGTGTACACGTATAAAAGGATGGTAGAGATGGTAAATTTTATTCTATGTGTATTTCACCAAAATTTAAACAACGGAAACAACAAAGAAAAGTTTAATTTTTTAAAAAAAGTCACTGCCTCCTTGATCCCAGTTCCTGTAACTATGCCTTAGTTTTATAAATCAATGGGAAGAGAAAGGTCCCTCACTTAACAAGCCCATCAATTATTAAGACCTCAAAGACTTTTAAAGTCTGAAATATTGGCACACCAAGCTTTTGTAATGCTTTTAATTAACTTCATAATCCATTTTCATTCACATTCCCGTTGCCTGTTACTTAATTTACCTAAAGTTACTGTCAACTTTTCGGTAGTGATTAAAAATGTGCTACTTATTTATATTGGCACTTGACCTTAAAGAGCAGCAATTGGATAAATCAAAACCACAGATTAGTCTTGGAGCAGAAAACTGAGCCTTTAAAAAAAAAGTTGTTCTGTTTCCTCCTACTAGACCCCAAGGTTAATGAGAATAAGAACTTGCCCTTTTGTTTTTCACCACATAGTAGATGCTCAATTAACTTCTATCCACTGAAGGAAGTCAGCACTTCTCTGTTCTCGAAGCACAGCCCCAGTATCTGCCTGAAAATGCTTATATTGTCACCTCCTCTTTTCAAATATGTCTATTAGTTGATCTTGGTGAATAAGAGGAATTTCCAATGAAATTTCATGGAGAATAACCATTTTTGAGAAGTGGAGAGAAAGGTAGATACATTATATGGAAATAACTCTTTGTTTTGGAGTTATTAACTACTGGTTAGATTGTCTCTACAAAGTAAAGAAAAGCAATTGGAATGTGTTTAGTGTGTCTACTTTGCATGCTCTCCCTTGCACATAATCCCCAGAAATGCGATCATAATATGTGGTTCGAACTGAAATCCCCTCAGTGCTGTGTGTTTTACTTCCTCCTAACTCTCCCCAAGTGAGCCACAAAGTCACCTTTAAAATTTTACTCCTCCCAGAACAACATTTTTCACAGTTACAGAATTTTAATTTCTTTTATGTGAATGTGCAGTCTTTGATGTACTGAGCCAATTAAATGAAACTTGGTTTAAAACCAAAGGTAAAAAAGGGAATTTTGGTATAAAGTAAAAAAGGGAATTTTTAAAAAAGGAACCCAAAGTGGTAGTTGTTATGGTCACTTAAAGGGGGATTTTCCCATTATCAACAGAAAAACAGAGCCTGACCTGCCTGCCCTGGTTGGTTCTGTTCGTCTTATTCCCCTCGAACCCGCCTCCTCCTGCTGTCTTGGATGGTGCCGGCTTCTCAACAGCAACTTGACAAGGTTCCTGAAATGAAGCACATCCTTCAACATCCAAATAGGAGGGAAGTTCAGAGTTTAAAAGAAACACAAAGGACAGGCGGGGCGGTTACCAACATTTATTTTTGGTTAAACCTTGAAATACCAAAAATGTCACTTTACCTGGTTTCTGTTGTAATCAGAAGGGCTGCAGGCCGTGAAGGGGTGGATACACTTTCTCTCACTTTTACACCAAGCACAGCCAGTTCCAATACACGCTGGGCATCTGGCCATACAGAAAACCAACTTAATTCCTACATTTTTAGGAAAATCTTCATAGCCTAGAATTTCCCTCTGTGATGTGGCATGGGAGGATTTACGTAAAAGAAGAAGAAAAAATCCCTAGACAGACTGATGAACCCCAGGGGAGAGCGGAGAGGGCAGTCTTCTGGGGCTGGGGCCAGAGCACTGACTTGGTGGACCTGCTCTGGGGGTCTTTGACTGATTGACTGTCTTCACACCCACAGGAGGGTTACCATGGAAACCTGAAGCTGGGTCACCGGCTGCACAGGTAGATAACAGGAACCCACTGAATCTGTTTCTGAATCTACTTCTGCTATTTGTCTACCCTCAGGTAAATTCCCCTCTGGAGGCTGGTCTCCCCCTCCCACCCTCACCCTGCCCATCTCAGCAGTAACACCACCAACTGCCCACAGGGAATGGGATGCCAGTGTTTGCTTTTTAATTAAATTGAGGAAGAATTGTGTCTACTAATCAAATAGCCTATCATGCATGGATAACAGCGGAGGGCCTGAAAAGCACTTACAGGATAATCAGAGTTGGAGAACAACAAATATACAAATAGAGGTTGTTCTGGAAACAGGAGGCCACAGGAAGGCCAGGGACAGTGAGAGGACTAGCACAGGGAAAGGGGACACCATTCACGTTTTGTATGTTCTCCAAGAAACACCAAAGCAGCCCTGACCGGTTTGGCTCAGTGGATAAAGCGTCGGCCTATGGACTAAGGAGTCCCGGGTTCGATTCCAAGCAAGGGCATGTACCTTGGTTGTGGGCACATCCCCAGTAGGGGTGTGCAGGAGGCAGCTGATCAATGTTTCTCACTCATTGATGTTTCTAACTCTCTATCCCTCTCCCTTCCTCTCTGTAAAAAAAAAATCAATAAAAATATATTTTAAAAAAAAAGAAATGCCAAAGCATTCTGAGATTCTGACCCATAGCAACTGCCATTTCAGTGGGAGAAGGCCCAGTCTCAGTGTTTATCTGAGGGTGCGAGGGCAGCTCTGCGATTTGCATTCCTATCCTCCGCCCCAGGAGTGACTGCGGTACTCTGCTTCCCTCGGGGAAAGAGCATCACCCTCTGGGAGCCGTGGGTCTGAGGTCTGGTTGTGAATCACTGGCTGTGGGAGATGAAGCAAGTCACTGCTTTGTCTGGCCTCCACGCAGGGGTGGAGAGCTGCTTTATGTTTCAGCTCCCTTTGAGCCATAAAATTCTATTTAACTCTCCCCCTTTTCTCCTATTTTCATGGACTTCTGAGGCTTTCTGTATTAAGTTTGGCTCTTTTCCGTCTAAATTCATTCTGTTTATTAGAGATAACTGAACTCAGCCCTGCAAGGGTAAAGATAAGTTCCTGGTGCCTCTGTCCTAATAGCTGTAGAGCGGCCTCCCAACTCAGCTTCAAGTTTGAATTCATTTTCCTCAAAGAAACAATGGTTCCCAGGCCGGGCCAAAGAAGCTCACATTTGGTACTCACATAGCTGGTCAATCAAACCACTGAATGAACTATAGAATCACTAATAATAGAGCTTCCCATTGTTTCCATGGGAACCTCCACCCCATCTTCCAACTGGAAAATCAGGAATCTGAGAAACAAATTTCCTCTGTCCTCTCTGCTTTAGAAGCTAGGAGTGAGGCGTGGCTGGCCCTAACTCAGGGGATTGTGTGGCTCAACAGGGCCAAATGTGTATTTAAAAAAAGCAGCCCAGCCGTATAGCTCAGTGCTTGAGCTTTGACCCATGAAGCAAGAGGTCATGGGTTTGATTCCTGATCAGGGCACATGCCAGGGGTGCGGGCTTGATCCCCAGTGGGGGATGTGTAGGAGGCAGCGGATCAATGTTTCTCTCTCATTGATGTTTCTATCTCTCTCCCTCTCCCTTCCTCTTTCTCTAAAAAAATGAATAAAAACATATTTAAAAAAGAAAAAAAAGGTGGGGGCAGAATTAGCATTCTTTTTTAAATTAAATTTATTGGGGTGACATTGGTTAAGAGCATTATGTAAGTTTCAAGTGCACAGGTTTATGATAATCAACTGTATATTGCATTGTGTGCTCACCACCCAAAGTCTAGTTTCCCTCTGTCATCATCTATTTGACCCCCTTTATCCTACTTATCCTTTCCCACCCCCTTCCCTCTGGTAACCACCATACTGCTGTCTGTGTTTATGGGTTTAACATGTTCTCTGATGAAACAGACTTCATCTGCTCCTTCTCCTTGAGTGTGACTTCCCCTTATCTCACGCTCACACTCTCTCTCTGGACTCGAGTTCCCAAAGCCATTCTGATCAGGGGAGAAGCTGGCAGCACCCCTTCGACTGTACTTACTTCAAGGCCTCCTCTGGGTCCCTCTTGGCAGAAACCCTCCAGCACAGCTGTGTGCTCCTTAGCCGCCCCCTGGCTTAGGGCGGAACGAGCGCCCTCGCTAGCTCAGGGCCCTCCCAGCTCCCGTTAGGCCACGCTCCAAAAGGCACTTTGGAAAGTTCTCCTCCACAAAAGAGTTCTTTAGGAAGTTGAGGAGTAAAGCAAATAAATAAATTACAGCCAATGAGAGGATATTTAGATTTCAAATAAAATCTTACTCTCTTAATGACGAGCAGTTGGTAAAGTTGAATCTTTTTGATAAATGCCAAGAACCGAAGGAGAACGTCACGTCGACAACTAAAACATCTGGAGCAAAGGGGGAAAAGAAAGTCATTTACCGTGGAGTCCTGCTATCATCCAGCAAAGCTGTGCATGCAAAACATAAATATTTTTGCCTCCTTTGCGTATGGGGGCGGGGGGTGCCAGCTGCTGGCTCACATTTCGATCAGTATGAGGCTCTTTCCCGTGGGCCGTTCACGCCAGGCAGCCAGAGCGCACAGCACAAGCTCCAAACAGACCGGGCCCTCCTCGCGTGCAGGCCCCCCGTGGATAATCACTAGGAAAAAGCCATTTTCCAGCCCATTTACATCTCATATTCTCCCCGGGATCAGTATCTCAACTTGTAATTGGCCACGGCATCAGAATAAAACAAGTCACTGAGCAAGAAGTGCCTAGAACATGAGAATCAGAATGTGAGCGAGGAAAGCCTGCACCTTCAGAAAAGTCTGTACTACAGTGTTTACATAACAAACTCTAAAACCTGGCTCCCAGCGGCTGCCATGATCTTGGAGTCCACTGTTGCCAAATTTGAGATGCAGGCTTTCTTATCAAACGTTTGAAAACCTACCCATTGGTTAGAAAACCTCAAAAAAAATAAAGTCAGGAAGATAAACGCTGTGCTAACACTGCGTTAGAAAAAGGTCCTATTTCCTGTTCCTCTTTAATGTACACGGTACCCAGTCCGAGATGCTTCCCCACCCAGCTGGCTGTCAGAATCACTTGAGAAACTGATGAAAATGCAGATTCCAGAGCCACGCTCCTAGCTATTCTGACTGAGCGGGCCTGGGGCATGGCTGGAATTGGTGGTTTGGAATGCTCCCCACATAACGATCATCTACCGTCAGGTTTGGGCGCCCTTCACATCCTGCTGGGACAGGGACCAGTGCTACTCGTTTGTTTCCACTGTCGCCCATTTTGGTATGAATATCTTCTTCCTTTGATAAATGAATGGGGAGAGTAGATGATATTTTTTTAAATGAAAGTCTTTCCTTGACAGAATAAGAAGCTGGCCTAATTTTGTTGGCACCTCTAATTTTCTTACTGAAATTTTAGCAGTGTCTGGTTTTCAACAGTCTGAGAGTCCTGACTTTCAGTGGCTTCTCTAGAGCAACCAAACTCGTTCTGAAAGCCAGAGCACCTCATAAAAGTCTGCGCACATACAGCAGGCCTGTGCGAAATGGTGATCCTCTGTTCTGAGACAGGATGCTTGAGGGCTGGCTGGACTCCTCAGTAAAGGCATTTGAACAGACACTTGCTAAGTGTCAGGAGAACGTTCATCACTGAGGCACCCGGAGAAAATACATGTCCATGGAATCCACAAGTGTCCAGTGATGAAGACCCCAAAAGTCATACTCTTCTGAGTATCAACTGTGCACAAATCACAATTGGGGATATCACAGGGAAATAAAGCATTTGCAGTTATTCTGGAGAGATAAAATAGCTCAGGGGAAAAACACAACAATGACAGTCAAGGAAACACCCTGCGTGTTCTGAGGTCCATTAGCACCTGTGAGAGAGCACGGGGTGCTAGAGCGACCGGGAGAGTGAGAGCAGAATCCAGCCAAGCTGTTTGGAACACTTTCTCCCCAATGTTTCAAAGCAGAAGAGCAACAGGATTTGGTGAAAAGGGTGAGGTTACTCTAGGCCATGGACAAGGGTTTGAATGGTCATTGGCTAGCTGAGTGCAAGAGGTAGGAAGTGAGTTTGCTTGCTCAGAATATGCAAGGCATTCAAAAAAAGGGCAGGCAAAGGGTTGAGTGCAATCGATGGAGGCTCTAAAAGCAACCAGCAACTTTACAAGGTACTCTCAAAAACTTCAGAAGCATATTTTATAGGTGAGCAAGATCTGCATTTTAATACCCAAAATTAACTAGAAGGACATCACCAAGGCTGTATAGTATGGGCAAAGAAGTGTGGAATACTGAAATAGTATTTCAAGCAATTCAGACACAAACAGTCACCATGAGCCCAGTAGCTGAGAGGCACTTTTTAAGCTTGGCGCTCTGGCCGGTGCATTTGATTCCCTTTTGAGGGGTTTAGGATTAATTAGGCAGCACCAGCTCTCACCACGAGCATCAGCTCCATTATGACCTCACCCCTTCTAGGAAGACTGCACCAGAAACCTGCTCTACTTAGCATATGTTCCAAGGGACCTGGCGTATATGGCATACTATTCTTAATATGTTTGCTCCCCTTCTTAGCGCTATGTGTTCTAACCAGGGCCACCTCCCCGGGAAAGGTTGTTTCCCCAGGTGGGAATGTTTCCCAGGAGTTAGGGATTAATGGGACTAGGGACCAGTCTCTCTCTCACCCACAGGGACTCATGAGTACTCAGTCTGTCTACTGTAACTCATCACCATCTCTGGAATCCATCCTCTCTCCATCCCCATCTGCCTCAGTCTCAGCTCTCATTGTCCACCTCACCTGGACCACTGCAACAGCCTTCCTTCTATCTGATCTTTCAGAACTCACTCTTCCCTCTTCTAGCCCATTCTCCACCTGAGGCCATTCATTCATTCATACAACAACAACAAAATCCACTGATTGAAAATGGCTACTTTGTGCCGGACACTTTGTGCCTTCTTTGGTATCCATTTTTTATCACTTTGCTTTCCACCTGTCCCTACTCCATTTGCCTTAGTTACACAGAACCTCTTTTGGCTCCTTAAACAAAGCTTTTTCTCTCTATACTAGTGGGTCTCTGCTTAGAATACTCTTCCCCCTCTTCTTTGTCTGGCTCAACCTATTCATCTTCTAGGAAGCTTTCCTTGTCCCCTCTGCCACCCCAAGTCCAGTTAGGCTTCCTTTTCATATGCTTCTTATTGTACTTACATACAACATTGTAACAAGCTGTTTACTTATTTCTACCCCAATAGGCTATAAATACCATGACCAAGGACCAGGTCAGTCTTTTTTTGGTTACTGTATCCCTAGCACCTATCACAGTACTTGGCACATAGTAGTTGTTCAATAAATACTTCTTGTATGTATGAATGAATGAATGAATGAATGCAAGGAACTTAAGTTAATAGAATACTGGCCACTCTATTCTCTCTTCTCACCAAGGACATCCCAACTCTTCAGATGTCTGAATTCTCTGAACCATTTGGATTGGGTCAGCCCAATGGTCTCTGGCTTTCTCCACTTGCCTATCCAACTTACTGTCCTCTGTCGTCCTCAGTCACATCTGACAGTGGGCTCCTGCAGTCATGGAAGAGGCAGAGCAGAGGTCTATAGCGTTGGACTATTTAGATTTTCTGTCATTTAACTTGCTTCCTGAGCATTTGAACTCAGGAGATTCTCTTGCCTTCTTCACTTTCTAATACAAAGCACCAATGTCCACTTACCTTTGTAGGATGCTGCGGTCAGCATGCTGCAGGTGCAGCTCTCATTGGGCGCACTTTTGCAGAGCTCCCTGCCAGTGTCCACGTTCTTCACCATGCACCCCGAGTGTCTTGGAGTGATGCTTCCCACTAATGTCACTGTAATCTGTGGGAGGAAGAAGATGACCCGGGAACCAAATCACTGTCTGTCTCATTTCCATCCATTGCAGAATCTTAAGTGAACTCACCCTTTGACTCACCATAGAAGATTTCTCAGATTGCCGACGTAAAGAGAGATGTTTCACTGGCTATTA
Organism: Myotis lucifugus; assembly: GCF_000147115.1. Taxonomy (NCBI): domain Eukaryota; kingdom Metazoa; phylum Chordata; class Mammalia; order Chiroptera; family Vespertilionidae; genus Myotis; species Myotis lucifugus. The sequence continues at coordinate 42,620 of NW_005871215.1, read as the reverse complement.
GGTTTGTTCTTTTGTGAATCACATATTCAATTCTTGGACTGTTTCTCTTCCTCAACCCTTGCTTATAGGTGAATATAAAACTGTCTCACCACCTTTATTATTTTATTTTTAAAAACTTATATCTTTGATCCATCTGGAGTTTATTTTTATATATAGTATGAGATAGGGTCCAACCTTAGTTTTAGCCAGATAGTTAATCAGCTATGTTGCAACCATTTACAAAACAAAACAAAAAACTCACTTGCCCAACTGAACTGAAATACCATTTTTGTCATATATTAGATGACCATATATTTAGAATCTATTTCTGAACTCTGCTCTGTTCCAGTGATCTACTGAGCTAATTCTATTCCAATTCATCAAGTTTTTACTACTGTGAATTTAAACATATTTACTATATGATAAATATATTTATATCCTTATTTTTATAATTTTCTTAGCATTTCCTAGATAATATTCTTCCATATAAAGTTTAAGATCATTTTGTCCAAAGGGAGTAAGGATATTGAACTGGAATTATACTAAATATATATACATTACTTTTAGGAGAATTTATATCTTTATGATATTAAATATTACCATCCAAACACATGATTTTTTTTCATTTGTTTCCCTTTGGTCCAGAGTTCGTTTAAGGGAGTGTACCTTTCCCTAGCTGGGTGGCTCCGTTGGTTGGAGCATTGTCTCATACACCAAGAGGTTGGGGGTTCAATTCCCAGGCACATACCCACGTTGTGGGTTTGATCCCCAGTCGGGGTGTGTATGGGAGGCAACCGATTGATGTTTCTCTTACATCGATGTTTCTCTATCTCTCTCCCTTCCTCTGTCTCTAAGATCATTAAAGCACATACACACACAACATATCCTCAGGTGAGGATTAAAAACAAACAAACAAACAAATAAATAAGAGGGTGTACATTGATTTTCCAGGTGTCAGCTCTGTATTTCTTATTGCTGGTTGCTAATATCAGTTTATAGTTAAGGACATCCCAACTCTTCAGATGTCTGAATTCTCTGAACCATTTGGATTGGGTCAGCCCAATGGCCTGTGAAATCTACTTTTAAAATTATTTAAGATTTTGTTTGTGGTGAAACATATGACCAAATTTGGAGGTGGTGACTATTCTGTGGGTACACAAGGGGCCACAAAAATAAAACCATGAAATTGCCTCTAAAGCAACTTTCCCCCCAATGAATGAACAAAAACAAGGCAGCCAGTCCTCCTGTTGAAAAGGAAACTTAAAGGAATGAATATGCCGATGGAGAGTCCCTTTGTACCAGGCGAAAGGTGGGCGAGGCATTAGAAAGCTGGAGCAGGGGAAGTGGAAACCCTATCCTGAGGCTGAAGAGCTGATCCCAGACAACCTGGGAGGGTCCACCTTCTGTTATACTCTGACCTCCGCCCAGACTTTCTGTGTGGCCACCTAGGATTCTGCTGTCCTTTGTCCTCTAATAAGCTAAATCTATCTTGGCCCGGGGGTCAATCCCATCTTTCTATTTGCACAGAATTCTGTTTCTGTGCCATAGAATGATGCTGGGAGAAGGCAAGTTCTTACAGTCCAACCTGGAAGAACCAGAGTCCATCCATCTCTAGGGACTTGAGGCTACTAACGTACTCCATGCCATTCCCACCAACTCGCTCATCTTCAACAAACGGCTGACCTCTCATCCACCTGCCTTCTTCAACCCTGCATTTATAGCTGCACCACAATCTCAGCATACAGTCACATCACGTATTACCCTGTATGCATATATATCTTAACTGTATTTTACTAAGAAAAGTTTTTTAAAATCCTATTTTTACCAGTTGTTTTAAATTTTTCACATTTCCTTCTAGTTCTCACATACATAGTTTTAATGTAACTATAATCATTGCATTTATTTATTCCATAAACATTTATCAAGCTCTTAACATGTGCCAAGAGCTGTGCAAAGTACTGACTACTCTAGTGAACGGAACAGCTACAGTCCTGATCCTCAAAGAGCTTATAGTCTAGTAGAAGGATGGAAAAGTCCACTAGACTAAATCTAGTCTAGTTTTAGGGCCACACAGGATTAAGAGATCAGTAAGAAAGGACAGAAGCCGGGGCTATGATGGTACAGTGGAAATGGACAGATTCAAGATGCCCTTTAGAGGCAGCATAGGGCAGGATTGGAAATGGGGCATGTGGACATGAAGGATTTGGGTGAGCAAATGGATGGATAGAGGTACCATGTACTGAGATGGGACACAGTGAGGAAGAGGCCAATTTTGGGTAGAAAATTCAAGATTTCAATTTTGAATGTGTTTAGTGTGTGATAATCAAGGGATATGGGCCTGGAGCTTGGACACACTATCTGGGGTTGAGATAAAGGAGACATGAACATATAGGTGATACATAAAGCTATGGGAGTGGGTAAGATTGTCTGTGAATAAAGTAGAGAGTCAGAAGAGAGGAAGAATCAAAACTGGGCCTGAAACAACTCTAATAGAGTCAGGGAGAGAAGGAGCCAGCAAGGGAGGCTGAGGCATGGCCGAGGAGAAGAAAGACAGCATGGACAGGGTGTGCAATGAAAAAGAAGGTTTCAAGAATCCGGCCAGTCAGCCAGGTAGGATGAGGACTTGTGGCATCTGCTGAAATGGCTACATGGAGTCAACCAGTGGCCTCAGCGAGGACAGTTTCCAGGGAACAGTGGGGCAAAAGCCAGTTTGAGGTGATCTGAAAATAGGAAAAAGCAAGTTTTTCTCAAGTGCTGTGGAAGGAAAGGTTAGCCAGGAAGTTGAAGGTATTTTTGTGTGGTTTTGGGTTCCAGATGAATATGGTTAAAAAGCTGAAGCCTTGGCTTAATAAACGCAACATGGAAATCCTTAAATCCTTAGCAGGTTGATAGTTCTTTCTTGAACTACAATGGATAAAGAGAAAATGAAGACACAAAGGATCCGATAAAGTTTCAGTGTCAATTAACTGATAATGTCCATGGGGGCCAAGGAACATTACACTAGGTCAACATGCCTTATTTTACTTAACTATTCCCCTTATTGCCAAGCAGTTCCATCATTTCCAGATTTCTAATTCTATAAATGCTACTGCAATAGCATCTGTATGCTTCTGGATTTTCTTCTTTCAAGTTACTTCTTCAGAATTCTAAGCCTGGAATTGCTGCTTGCAACAGAATGAATATATTTATGACTTTTGAAACATAGTGCCAAATTGCTTTCCAAAAAGATTGTGCTAATTGGCATTGCCAACACTAGGTGTTAGCATATCTTATTATCACTTTAATTTGTATTTATTTGGGAGCTGGTGAAGTTGAACATATTGCCATATCTATAGCTAACTCTCTAAACCTCTTCTTGTGAGAATATACACGTTGCCCACTTACTTTTGGTGTCTTAATGTATTTCTTTTTAATGTTTCCTAGCTTTAATATCTTGCAATTAATATTTTACTTATTGCAAATGTTTTCCTAATGCATGTGATTTAGTTACTTCTTAGTTTTTGTTGTATAGATGTTAAAAGTCAAGTTTATGAGTATTTTTTGTTATTTCATACTATATTGCTTCAAAGCTGAGAAAATTATACTTCCCAATTATTTGATGCTCAATTCTATTTTCTGTCAGCTTTTCATATGAACTTCTTAATTAACCTACATTTTATTTATTTTTATTATTATTTTTTTTCTTTTTTCCACTGTGTAACCCATTTCAGTGCCTGCAACCTACTGGCAGAGGCTGGGCAATGGTTCAAGGCCACAGTTTGCTCTGGTACGGGGCACTATGAGAGACCCAGGGGGACGGGCCTGCCATAAAGCCAAGCCCATGCATCTAAATTTTATTTTTATATTTAATGTAAAATGTGAATTAAATTACAGTTTTATATTGTAAGTTATCACAGTCCCTTTTATGAAATAATTATTGTGTTTCCTCTTATTTTATGGCATTTAATCTTTAAAAGTTTTACATCTACTTCTCAGCTTTTTACTCTGTTTCATGGAATAGAGTAAAAAGTATATTTTAAACCAGAATCATGGGCTGAATTATTGTCATTATATATATATGTTTACAATCATATGGAAATGGTCTTGCTTAAATAATTTTCTTTTTTCAAAATATATTTTGGATATTCTTAACCAGTTCATATTATTCCAGATGAATTTTATATTAACTTTAAGACAGAGTCAATTTTCACTGGGATTACATAAAATCTAGAAAATAGATTGAGGAAGATGTGACATTTTTATTATATCTTCCCGCCAAGAAACATAGTATGTGTCTGGATATGTTCAAGATACTTTTCATATCTTCTAAGAAAATACCTTGTGTGTTTTTGATTTTTACTTATGCTTTTAATTGATAAGTTTCCCTATTATGAATTATAAATAGCCTCAACAGATCACTGCCCTACATTCTAATTACTATTAGAAAAAAATGCTCAAGACAAGCTGTTATAAAGCCAAAATGACTATTTTTGGTAGTTGTCTTCAACATGCATCTCCTAGTAAACATGATTTTAAATATAGGGTATATAAGATTAAACCTGAGAATTTCTGTTGTTTTGATGAATGGGACCTTTTATTAATGGACATTAACAGTTTGTTTTATATCACATGTAAATAAAGCTATTGATATTTAAATGGTTGTTGAATACTTAACACTTTGTTTTACTTTTACTAATTTAAAGTTATACCAGGTATGCCGAAACCGGTTTGGCTCAGTGGATAGAGCGTCGGCCTGCAGACTGAAAGGTCCCGGGTTCGATTCCGGTCAAGGGCACGTACCTGGGTTGCGGGCACAACCCCAGTAGGAGATGTGCAAGAGGCAGCTGATCGATGTTTCTCTCTCATCGATGTTTCTAACTCTCTATCTCTCTGGTTGTTGAACACTTAACACTTTGTTTTACTTTTACTAATGTAAAGTTATATTAGGTAAAAGCTGATATGTTTGGATTTTGCAGATATACAACCCACTTAACAGTGGCAAACAATGGTATTTTTGTCTATTCCAGTCCAATAATTATTCCTAGTACTCGTTTCTTGTATTACTGGTCTGGACAGAACTGAAAATGATGCTGACTGAATCAGTGATGGTGAAATTCCTTGTTTTCATTATAATTTGTAAAAGAATGTTTCTAGTGACTCTCTTTTAGAATCCATGCTCTTTGTGGGAAATACTTCATTCTGGCATTTTTGTTTTTATCAGTATAAGCCATTTTTACTGCATGTTAAAATCTCCTTATCAGCAGACACAAACATACTTTTACATAGTGCGAGAACAGGATATGCCATTCATCCTTTTTTGTGTTTGTGTTTTTTTACTTATCTATTCCTTACCTCTCCATCAGGCATTCCATCAGGGGAGCCCATGTTTCCAACCTAGTAATCAATTCTCCATATTTTTCTCAAATAACCATGAAGAGACATATACGCATAAACTTAGATAGGGACTTTTTGATCAAAACATACTTTTCTGCATCTTGCTGTTTTTACTCAACCTCATGGAAATCCCTCCAAGATGCCTGGATTGCTCTAATTATTTCTTTTTAATGCTGGTTTCTTCATGAGAATGAGAATATACTATCTTCTCATTGTTTTGTGTAAAGAGATGAAGCTTCTTGGGAACAGAGTCTCTGTGTTATAGGGGAGTTTTCTGTACCTAGAAAGTTACTACAATGCCATGAGGTATAAGATGGGCAGTTCACCAACACTATGAAAAGAGCTGGTGGGTAGAATTGAGGAAAACCATAGACTGCCCTCTCTGTAGGTCGGGATCAGGTATTATTTAAATAAACAAAGATGTGCCTGACCTGCGTGGCTCAGTGGTTGAGCATCGACCTATGAACCAAGAGGTCACAGTTCGATTCCTGGTCAGGGCACTTCGATTCCTGGTCAGGGCACATGCTCCGGTTGCAGGCTCCATCCCCAGAGTGGGGCGTGCAGGAAGCAGCCAATCAATGATTTTCTCTCATCATAACGTTTCTATCCCTCCCTCTCCTGTCCTTTCTGAAATCAATAAAAATATATTTTAAAAAAGAATAAATATAAATAAATAAATAAACAAAGGCCTGAGACTTTCGGGTAAGTCATCAACGACCACAGAACGGAAATATTTTTGAAACATTGTGACCAAAAGATGGAGTCAAATGTCCTATCAAGACTGTTAAAATAATCAGTCCAAAGCTGGTTTCAAAGGCTAGTTTGACTCAAATTACTAAATCTTTATCTCCTTTATCTTGAGATTGATGGTGAGCTGGAGAGATTGAGTAATGGCTGTGTGGGAAGAGGAGAGGGATTAGGGTAAACCGCAGAGGGACTCAGGGTGGGAGGGAAGTAGTGTGGCTGTTTGGGTGGTAAACAGTTTTTGTATGATCCAGACTAGATATAAATGGTGGTTAATTTATAAGAGTGAACCCAAAGAGAGGTAAGCAAATTGCATAAGCAGCACTTTTTATTTAATGAACAAGTTACATTCCCTCACTATATTTACCTGAATTGTTACCCTTAAAATTTTCAAAATGACAAAACAAAAAAATCTTGCATAATCTTAACCACTTATCAGAGTCCTGGGTAGATTCAAGGATTATGGTATTTTCTCTCACTCTCTATCAGCACCAACGATTTTTTCAGACTGAAATAAAAATGTGGTCATGCCTACGCTTAGATGCCTGTGTGCTTTTTTTACAGTATCTATTCACTCTTGACTCAGGCCTGTTTGGATGAGGCTTTGAAAGTTCTTTTTACATCCCCTCCCCCCAAGAACACAATAGAAAGTGACAACAACCAAAAAACTTTAAACCCTTGAGAGTTCTGATCAGTTATGACTTGAAAGCTTGATTCTTTTATTATTTATCGCTCATTAAATGCTCTGGCTCTCCTTTATTAAATGTTAAATCATCTTAAAAGGTATGGTGCTTGCTAGTTGAAATGGCAAAGTGTAAGAGAAAAAAGAAAATGGCCCATTTCCTTATTAATGTGACATTCAAATAAAACAGAGTGAGGTCAACTGGCTGCTGATGGGGGTTCTGTACAATCATTCATAATACAAGAGCCATAATTAGGGAGACAAAGTCTCCTTACAGCACGTTGAGATAGCAGGGCAGGAATTCCACCTTCCCACAGGAGACGGTTAGTATGTGAATCAGAAAATGCTTGAATATACTCATTTCTTCCTTTCTCTCATCCAGAGACAGGGTTGACTGGCAGTTCGGCCTTGGCAGGAGCCCACGGGCTTTCTTTCCGAGGGACCCCACTTATAGTATCCACTGCCCACAGCAGTTTCTCTCCACTCTACCAATAGTGCTTGAAGCCACGTTCATAAAATAGCTGTAGGAGAAGCCTGACCACATAAGGAAAAGGAATCATAAAACAAAACAAAATTCTACACTAAGCCACATTTAAGGCATCTTATTGACCATGAGTCTGAATTTCTTTTTTCTCTATTTTTTAAATCAATATGTTTTCATACTACATTAAAAGTCCATCTTTTCTTTAAATTCAACTATTCAGGTTCATCTGCAGCTCCCCGGGCTAACTAACTCACATGGACAGGTCCATGGTGTGTCTTGGTCTCTGCTGTATCCCTAGCACCTTGCAGAGTGCGTGGTGTCTGGTAGGCTCTCAATAATAGTTAATGAAGTGAATGACTCTCCTAACCAAGCATATTTGTTCGCTAATAGGTATTTTTCACACAGAAGGAAGTTAGCATCAATTGTGCAAAACGAGACAATACAATGGAGGCAAATGAAAACCTTTCCTCTTACCTTATCTTTACTTCTTTGAGAGATGTGGATTTGGGGGCACATTTTAGCTCCTGATGAAATATCCAGCCAGTTTTCTGAGTTCTCTGAATGTACACAATCATCTTTAAAAGTACACCTATTAAAAAAGGGGAGGGCAACAAAACAGCAACCCCACACACGCATTAGTTAAAACTTTCTCACACTGGCGTCAGCACAAAATCCCAAGCTTTGTACGGTGGATTATTGGTTTTGAGAAAGAATAGGAATGAGTTGCTAAAAGCATGAAAAGCAACAGGAACAGAGCAGAGCGTGTTTCCCTATCATGTCTGGGAGCAGAGAACAAATGCAAACAACATGTTGAACTTAGACTCCAGAGCCATCTCTTTAGTTGCCAACTCCAAATACATCACAAGCACAGTCTCTCGTGGATTCTGAAATTAAAGAGCTCCCTTCTAGAAAAACCTAGCAAAGTACAGCCCAAGAAAGGGTTTATATACTATACATATTTTAGGTTTGCAATTCACTCCCAGAATACTGACCTATTGCATAAGTTATTTTGTAGTAAAAAACCCAACACATAACTACTTTGTACTTTTTCAATATGATGATTAAATAAAACTATGTCAAGGGCAGAGTCTTCCCAAGAATTTGATAAGATATCCCATGACTATGTGCTACCTAACATTCATTTATTTATTTAGATATACCAAATTATATCAAAAGATATGGGGGAGGCACTTTCCAGGGCCACTTTCCTCAGAGGAGGCCCCCAATGAACCACGCTGTGCTCAGGGCCAGCTACTCTGAAAACATGATCAGAAGCAGAGTGCTGAGATCACTTGGTTTGCTCAATGTCTCGGTCACTCCAGGTCATGCTGACTTGGGACCTCTTGCTTCCCCAGAGGGCTGCCAGCCGATAGGAAGAATGAGCGCCCAGAGCCACATTATTTCCAAGTAGCGTTGGACTCCACAGACATTTCATCGAACAATGTCAAGGAGAGAAGAAAACCTCTCTGTTATGTCTGCCTCCGGAGGGCCGACGGCTCAAATGAAGAGGTAGGAGAGAACCAGTGACGCTGTTGCAAAAGAAACTGAAAATTCATGAATCATGAGATTGAAATGCAACCCAACGGTAACTACATTCAGTGTGGGAGTCCCTGAGAGGATCGGAGTAGAATGAGATGCGGGCCCAAACAGTGTATTTGACATGCATTGACATTTTACAGGTGTTTCTTTCTTCTTCCATCCCTCCCCGCTCTTCTCTCTTTTAAAATTCTTAAGAATTTAGGCCCCATGGTTTTGTCTTTGAGCTCTGTGCTAATTTGAATATGACAAAAATAGAACAGGAAACCAGTGAGTTTCATTAGACATCATCCGCAAGCACAATATTCTCAGCATGTCATCATATTATGACATTTTGGGGAGCCCTGTTTCCAGTGAGCGTGCCTGTGTCTGAACTTACCTACATCTGTGCCAGTTCCTCCCCCAACACTTGACCAGTGGGATTGTCACCGGCAATTCTCCAAAGCCATACATTTATCTGACCCTTGATGGCTAGCTCGTCTGTCATGGACATTTAGTTCAAATTAAGTCACCTCTCAAAGTCAGGGGGAGTTGGCAATGGAGGGACATGTACCACTGGACTGGAAATCAGAGACTGATGAGGCTGGTTTCTAATTCTGTAATTGGAAAAGATGATGACTGGCAAGAACGAACTGCCTCTCAGGGGCTCTCTGGTTTGTACAAGGCACTTCCTCTGCCGATAAGAAAGAAAAAAAAAAGCCAGTTTTACAGAGACTGGAGTACAAATATTTTGTAGGCTCTTAATGCTGCCTGGGAGTCAAGGCCCAAGGCTGCCAAAAAAACAAGTGTAAAATATTTCATACAAATAGTGCTACGATTTGCCAATTTGTAGGCAGAAAACAGTAGTGCCACTGAGTTATCACTCTCTTTTCTGAACTCCTATAGCATTTCTTGTCGGAAGCATACGTTTTGGTATTTAATCATATGCTGCCTTGAATTACAATTTAACTGTTTCATATGTCTATGTCATTTCTCCCCGAGTAAGCTCTAAGCTCCTCAAAGGAAGAGAGGATGTCTTTAATATTTCTTCAGCAAATCCCTCAGTGTCTGGCAGCATGATATGCAAATACTAGGGTTTCAATAAATATGTTTGAATAAATGGATGAAATATGAAATCTCTATAGGTCCTTTCTGTTGGTGATTTTTCTCTCTAGTTTCCCTATGATTTATGTCTGACTCCTACTTACAGTAAGGAGACTATTTTTAACATAAGCCAAAAGTTCATATCTGGGGTTGGAGAGGGAACAAATTAGGAGTTGAAGTTTTTTAGTTTATCTTTTGTAAAAAAAAAAAAATGTGTGTGTGTGTGTGTGTGCGTGTGTGTGTGTATGAAATAGACCTTCCAATTCCTATTTTGCATAAGGTAAAAACAAAATCTAACCATGTTAAGCAACTAAACATGAATTCCTTGTTTATAAAGCACTTTTGAAATTTCTAAACTCCCATTCCTTGCTTCTCACCATTTAAAACATAAAATTGAAAAAAAAAATCGTGACACCCAGAATGTATAACCAGATGGCCAACCAACAACAGTGTCTTATTACTTCTCCGATATTACAAGTTATAAAATCTTCATGACAGCACATTACCCACACATTCAAACTTCTTAAGGAAGGGGAGCAGATCTTAGAGCTCCTACATTTTAGTAAACAAAACCAGTTACTTTGAAATGATCCCTTTTGAAAGCTAACCCTCTGACTCCCATGTATGAACAAAAGCAATGGTCAAGCGCATAAACACTTAAGCCATTGCTCAAATAAAATTAAAATCTCAGTCAGACACCAGGCTTGGTGCGGGGGATCCTCCATGAGTCACTCCCAGATAGACTGATTTCTTAATTGGCTTCATTTCATTTTCTTCAGGTCACAGCTAGGAGGGGAATCGGATTCGCTTTGAGATGCGTGCATTCTGGAGAAAATGGCAGAGACAGATTTGCTATCCTTACCATACACCACTGCCATTTCCCCAGCCGCTGCTGGGAGTCCACCCCGAAGTCTTAAGATCCCAATCAGTATTTTATTTTTCTAGTCCTTCATCCAGCTAGATCTCATGCTCACATGACAAGGCCAATGTGCAACACTAGCCCATTCGCAAATTAGGAAATGAAACAATCTCAAATGCAAAGACAAAACTGCTTGAATTAAAAAAAAAGCACACAATAACCAATAAGTTAATTAAAAAAGGCTTTCCTTGGGTGAAAAACATTGTATGAGGAAACAATTTAGTGAATGAAACTATTTAAGAAGGCTTGTTCTTATCCGTTTGCTATAAAACCTGCTATAGAGCTTAATTTATTCTAAATAATAAGAGTTTGATATCCCACTCAACTATGTGTACATGGACCACCCCTCCCCCACCCCTCACTCCTAATGAAGTATGTTCAAAACCTACCCAGGCCCCGACTCATGAACAGGGAGATTCCAGACATTTGTTTCTAAGTTTGCTGGTTAGAACTCAGAAAAGATTTTCATTCTGTGGGTTTGCTTCCTGAGTTGATGGAAATCTGTCTAAACCCTAACATCCGCTAGTAACTACCCCACCACGCAGCTGCATGGACGGGGCGCTGCCCCATGCCAGGTACTGGTCTGAGGGTTGGCAGTTAGTACTTCCCCGCTAGTCCTCACACAGCCTCACTGTATAGGCATGGAACTGAGGCTCAGACAACTGCAACACCATGCCAAGGTCACACAGCCAAGGGACAACCGTCTGACTTCAGAGCCACACACCTGGCCACTCCGTTGCGTGGCTTCCTATGAGCCCTAGCTGCCATTCATAAGGTGCGCGAGGATAAAGATAGTCAGAGTCCTCCTGGCCGACTGGGGTCTCCACGGTGGTTGCAGGATGGGGCTGGGACTTGGCTGGGACAAGGCGCCGGAGATGAGGACTGCAGCAGCAGAGAATAAAGAAAGCGAGGAATAGTTTCGAGGATGAAAAGGGCAGCAAGGATTTAGGAGGGGTGGGGATTCTGAGAGGTCTCTAATTTTCACTGATCACCCTGAACACAGAATATCCAACTACAGGTTCAAATTTCAGGAGGCCCCAGCTTCAAAAAACTATTGTGCTTTTTAAAATTTGCTTGCAAACCATCTGTTTGTAATATGGAATACCTTTTCTCCCCATAGAACTAATGTTATGAACAGTGATTAGGTTTTCAGGTTCGTTCACAAAACCCATTTATCCATAATGTTACCTCAATACTACATATTTGCAATAAAAGAGAAGCAGAAAACAATGAGATTGCACCATTTGCATTATATAGCAGTTTTTCTTCTTTACTTATTTGTGTTTCGGCTCAGCTGGTAACCTGGGAACAGTGCCCAGCTGGATCGACTTTTACATCCATTACTATAGTATTGTATTTATACAGTTTTTCTGTTTTTTAATAGGTATGGCTTAAATTATTAATTGTTTCCATGCCAACATAAAGAACTGGGAGACCCACCTCTGAACAGGAGCTGAACCTTCCAGGCAGGTGAAATGCCCGTGGGCCAGGCTGGGGGACCTTGAGAACCTGACTCTATTAGGCCAGAATCTCTCAGTAAAAATTTACCACTTACTCAACCTTGAAATAAAACTCTGAACTCAGAAATGTAACTTCTACTTTGGGCGCCCCTGGAACTTCATCAGCATTCTCTAATGTAATTGTTCACCAAGAGCAGACAGTCCCTGAGAAAACTGATAACTAAATATCAGGTAATTGGCCTGAATGTGGGGGTCGGTGAGACCCGTTCCAAAGAGTCTATGCTGATATAATATCAGAAAACTTGTAACAAGGACAGTCCAGCCTCTCCTTCAGGGAACAGGAGACTGTGTCCACACTGGGGGGAGGCTTCGCTACAAGAGCATCCCAAGGTCTCTGCCAAGTGACTTGAAACAGATGTCTGTATTTTTAAGAAAGGCACAGAGCCCAGAGGAGGACCAGGTGCTCCCTGGAATCAGGGGACTTTCATTAACATTGTCAGTCCATGAGATGAAGAAACCAAACTGAATTGAATAGATAAAAAAAAAAAAAAAAAAGGAAGTCATGGTGACAAACTAAGTCTGAAGTCAAGGCCTCCAGACTAAGGGAAAGGAAATGCCAAAACACAAGACCAAAATCCTGCTGAGAAAGCTGAAAAACTGGATCTTCATAGCTGGGGCTGAAAGTCATGATAAAATTATGCTAGTCACAGAGGCAATTTAGATTTTTTTTTTTTTAACAAAAGCAAAAACATCCAACATGCCAGGCAACATTCTTTCATGTGATTTGGTTCATTTATTCTTCACAACAAACCTATGGGTAGGAATAATAATTGTCCCTGCTTTGCAGATGGAGAAACTGAGGCATGGAAGGCTCCATATTGCTTTCTCAGGGTCACAGAGTTAGTAAGCAGAGGGGCTGAGACAGAAATCCAGGCAGTTTAGCTTCCAAGTCAATGGTCTCACCTCCTACCCTAAATTGTCTCTCACTAGAGCTAATACTTGCTGAACCATTCCCATGGGCCACACACTGTTTCTAGGGCTTTCTGGGAATTAACTCATTGATCCTCACAACCTTTTCCCCATAAAAGGGAAATTTCAGAGATGAGGAAACGGAGATGCAGACAGATTAGACAGGATGGTATGAATCTTGACAGTCTGGCATTGGTGTCCATATCTCACTGCTATGCCAAATTCCTCAAAATTGTACCAGGATAGCAACATCACAAATGCCAAGATAACCGTAAATAGGTCCACCCAGAGCATGAGCCACACAAGAAAATATAGGTTTTATTTCAGTTCTCAAAGTGTGTTCTATGGGTTGTTTTGGGTGTTCGTGTTAAGGGTTTTATTGCTAAGAAGTTTGGGAAACACTAGTTAAGTTTCTCTGGTGCAGGACTTCTCAGAGCCTTGAATATGATAGTGTGCTTTGTAACTTCCCAAGACAGGATTGAATGATGCACTGTCTTTCAACTTTTTGATTGAGGGTCCGAAGTTCTAGTCACACACATGGGAAACATTGCCCCATCTTGGTTAATGAGCAATAACCCAAATGGTGGATCAAATTAGAAAACTTTGGCCTTTTGGGAGGCTCTTTTTCTCAACTGTCATACTCAATTGATCATGATCTACTAATTCTAAGTATCACTCTATCCTGCATTCCACTCTCCCCCATCTCTTCTCACCTGGGCCCCTGCAGCAACCTTTTAGTTGGTCTCCCTCCTTCCCACCTCCAGTGGCTCTAATCAGCTTCCACGCCGATATCTAGGTCATGCTCAAGCACAAAGCTGATTCTATCACTTCCTGATTAAAAATTTTCAATGCCACCCTTTCACCTATTTCAAACTCCTCTACCCATATGCCTGCTTTTCATGACCTGGACCCTAGAACACATGCTTCCATACCCCTCCCTTTAGCCCCACACTATGATCTAGCTAGCCCCTGCCTTCCTCTCCAAATGCACCCCAGGTAATTGTGGGTTGTTAAGTCTGTCTCACTATTTAGCCTGTAAGCTCTGAAGAACACAGATCCTAATATCTAGTACATCGCACCTAGCAGAGAGCAGTTATTTGATAAACACATGCAGTGCAAACATCCCAGCTCTTCCTAGCATGTCTGCCCTTTACTGTCCAGAACGCCCTGGCGCCTGCAATACTTGGTGAGATTGTGTTCCTTGTTCAGACTTGTTCAATGCCACCTCCTCCATGTATGCCCAGCCTCCAGGCAAAACAGTCACTCCCTCCTCTCTGTCCCCATGGCACCTTACACATGCTCCCGGTATATACAGCACATTGCATTAGTTGTTGATTTGCCTCTGACTAGATTATAAGCCCCCCAGGGGAAAGGCCAATCTTATTCATCTTGGTGCCTCCAGAGCTTGGTACCATATCTGGCATACATTCTACAAGTATTTACTGAGTGCCACTGGACACCAAGCACTGTGTAGACACTGGAGACACATCCTATATAATTAAGAGGTAATATGCAAATTAACCCTCACACCCTCACAAGATGGCTGCCCACGACCAGGCCAGCAGGGGGGTTAGTGAGGGATGACCAAATGACTGAACAGCAGGCTGAGTGGGGCAACCAGGCTGGCGGGGGCTGTTAGGGGTGACCAGGCTGGCAGGGAGGGCAGTTGGGGGTGACCAGGCCAGGAGGGGGGATAGTTGGGGGCGACCAGGCCGGCAGAGGAGGGGGCAGTTGGGAGCAATTAGGCTGGGGGGGGGCAGGGAGGGGTGACCAGGCTGGCAGGGAGGGGGAAGTTGGGGATGACCAGGTCAGCAGAGGGGGGTAGTTAGTGGCGATCAGGCTGGCACACAGAGGCAGTGAGGGTGATCAGGCTGGCAGGGGGGTGGCAGTTAGGGGCGACCAGGCAGGCAGGTGAGCGATTAGGAGCCAGCAGTCCAGGATTGCGAGAGGGATGTCCGACTGCCGGGTTTAGGCAGGGATTGGGCCTAAACCAGCAGTCGGACATCCCCGAGGGGTCCTGGATTGGAGAAGGTGCAGGCTGGGCTGAGGGGGACAGGCCCCCCCCTCCCCCCACCATGCATGAATTTCGTGCACTGGGCCTCTAGTCAGTGTATAAGTCACTTAAGGTCCCTCTCTTAATGAGCTTACATTCCAGTGAGGCACACAAACAGGAACCAAATAAGCAGACAATAATTTAAAATAATTTCAAACTGAGGTAAGTCTGCTGCAGAAACTGAAAATGTAGCAGGGAGGAACTCCTTTAGAAAGGTTAGTCAAGAAAGAAGGCATTTCAGCTCAGAACTCAAGGATGAAATGATTTGGCACATCAAGAAGAGTGGGAAAAGCATTCCAGGCAGAAGGAACAGCATGTGCCTAGGCCTTGAGTTCACATAAAGCTTGGTCTCTGCAAGGAACTGGTTAAAGACCAGACTATCTAGAATATATGAAGGAAGGAGAGAGTGGTTCTGCCAATTACAAGCTGGTGACCTTGGGAAAATCACGTGTTGTCTGTGTCTCAGGCTTTCCATCTGCAGAAAGGCAGATAACATTAGTTTCTACGCCATGGAGTTGTTACAAAAACATATACTTATCTAGCTGAGCTTACAATAAATATTAGTAGTAGCATTATATTTATTACACAGGCAAGTAAAAAGAATTTAGGCAAACATTTAGATGACACAAGCCAAACAAACACAAAACGGTAGTGAGGAGACAGGGATTTGGGGACTAAGGTTGACCAGACGGCCCATTTGCATTGCTCACAGACACCAAGCCAACATTCAACATGCCTTTTCCATGTATAAAGGCACACACAATTCAAGGCTTCTTGGAAGATTCTTAATCACACCTGTCTTTCCTCCCAAGACCAAAGGGTTCTTTGGGGTCTTTCCTTGAGCACCAGCCATGAGAGCACTTTCCACGGTGTAATGAAATTATTTGTTCAGTGTCTGCTGCCTCTACTAACCTGAGAACTTCTCCAGCACAGAGTCTCATTCATCTTTGTTTCCCTCAAGGCCTGGTACAGGGCCTGGTGCACTGCTGGCATGCAACAAACGTTAGCTGAATTGGATTAAGGATTAAATTTTAAAGTGACTAAATTCTTGTCTATGTCTCCATGATACCAGCATAAGTTGTTCCATTGATTTTTGTTCACTGGTCGGCTGTTAATTGGTGCACTGGAAAACTAGCCTTTGTCTTAAAGCTTTGAGCTATTTAGCACACAGAAAACACATTTGCAGACTGAGCCACTCACACAAAAGGGATCTGTGGCCTTCACCCCATGTGTTTCTTTTGTGGGTGATGGGTGTACTAAAAGTTGGAATTTTATTTCCAAATGCAAATTATGAACTAGAGAATTTAAGTGAAGCATTTAAACAACACAGGTAGCATGGAACTAAAAATGATGCCTTTTGAGTCAGAAGATCTGGGTTCAAAGCTGCTCTCCCACACATTCTCCATGTGATGGTGCACATCTCTTAGCTTCTTTGGGCCTCAGGTTCCCCACCAGTAAACAGGTGGCAATAACACCTCATCCTCCTGAAAGCAGTATTAAATACACCCCTGGCATATCAGAAATGGCCCATGCTCAATATGGCAGAATACAAGCATTTAAATGTAATAAGACATTACAAAAGAAAGAACATGGAGGAGTTGCTGGGAACAGGACAAATGCTAGTTCACAAGGACAAGTGAGAGCATTTGAGGGATTTAAAGCCAATCGATATATACTTATGAAAGTGCCTGCTGCCTGACATAAGGTCATTTCAAAAAAATCTATTCCATTAAAACATATATTTACTAAAAGGGGTGTTCCTAATGGTACTTGTTCCAAGTCGGAGAGCATCAATTTAAGAGATGACACCGATAAGCAGTTTGGACGCCGAGGGCCGCAGTTACTGCTCTCCAAACAAAACAGGCTTCTGTGGAAGGTGCACATCTCCCTGTGCCGCCACTGTCAGCCATCGGAGCACCAGGGTGGACCAGTGGCCCTAACTGGTTTCTTCCCATTTTCACCTTTTGCTTTGAAGTAAGTAGGATTTATTCACAGCTCCTCTAACAGCTGATAGAAGTGAAGAACTCAGGGGATTCAGGGTCACCCAAGACCCCTCTCCAGGGTAGAAGGCCCCTAATCCCTTCCAGCATTCTCGGGAACCCGTATGCACGATCCGGCCTCTGCCAGGGTAACTGAGTAATGCCCGAGGCCCAAATAACATATTCCTCTCTGCTCCCCCTGACTGCTTCCACCCCACAGACAGTTGTCCTACTTGCTTCTACACAATTAGTCGGCACAATGGGGTTCTTACGCGGGAAGGAGGGGCCGCCCCCAAATCCCATTATTATCATTATTGCTGTCATTAGAGCCTCACTGGACCGTAAAGGAGTGTCACTACATAGACTTCAAACACAAGGACGCATCCTGGGTTGGAAGGGGAGGACGACTGCATGCAGAATTAGAATGATCGTCAGCAGGGCCATGTTCCTTCAGGTTCAGGGGAGAAGTCTGTCTCAAACTGCCTTCCTGGCCAGTCAGCTAGATGTGGCCATGCCCTGGTGAAGGGAGACATCCCCAAAGCTGAACGTGATCCTTCTGGCCGTGGCTCAGATGTCCCCGCCTCGGTGAGGCCTTCCAGGACCTCGCTGGTTGGAAGCTGCAACCTCCCCTGCTTCCAGCCAGCACCCCCCTCCTCTGCTTTATCTTTCCTCATGACATTGGTCACCATCTTGCATGCCATTTCTTTCTGAATTTTTACACTGTCCATCTTCCCTCACAAAGTAAGCTGAATAATGTTCCCACTAAATCCATGTCTACCCAGAACCTCAGAATGTGACCTTATCTGGAAATAGGATCTTTGCCGATGTAATAAGTTAAGAATCTCAAGATGAGATCAACTGGATTTAAGGTATCCAATGACTGGTACCGTCATAAGAAAAAGGAGAGGGAGATTTGGACACAAAGAGAAAAGGCCATGTAAAGGCAGAGGCAGAGACAGGAGTTATGTGGCCACAAGCCAAGAACACCAGGAGCCACCAGGAGCTAGAAGAGGAGAGGAAGAATTTTCCTCTGAACCTGAGGGAACATGGCCCTGCTGACACCTTAATTTTGGATTTCTAGACTACAGAAGTGTGAGAGGCTAAATGTGTGTTGTTTTAAGCCACTGGGTTTGTGGTCATCTGTTACAGCAGCCCTGGGAAACGAACACACCTCACTAGAAGAATTCCAAGAGGACAAAGTTTTTCACTGCTGGAGACTCCTACTGCTTGAAATAGTGTCTGACACATACGAGGTGCTCAATAAATAAATGTGTGGATGCTTAACTTTCAAGGAGGAAGGGTTTCTTTAACTCAGGCTGGCCTTGAGTCCCATTATCTTTCTTATGCATAATCAGTCATCCATGAAGGGTCCATTTGGACCAGGCTCGCCCCTCACTTCCCATGGCGATGAGGGATAATGTCTCTTTCTTATTCCTCTTTCCTTTTACTACAGAGTAGGCAATGGTACTGGCTTGGCAGTTAGAGCTAAACCTAGATTTGAATACTGGTTCCACTACTTGAGGAGTGGGGAACATCCAGCCCAAGGGCCCGTGAAATCATTTGGTCTGGCCCTGCCCAGGCATTAGGGCTGAGTTAATTAAATGTTTGACCAAATATAGCAGGCTAATTTTTAAGTTGATAATTTTGTATAGCCAAAAATGATGTTATAAATATCCAAATGGCCCTTGGCAGAAAAACAGGTTCCTCATCCCTGCACTACTGGTACTTGTTCAACCTGTGGCAGGTAGAATAATGGCCCCAAAAGATATCCATATTTTAACCTCTGCAACCTGTGAATATGTTACTACACATGGCAAAAAGGACTTTGCGGAGGAGATTAAGGGTCTCAAATGGGAGATTATCTTGGGTTATCTGTGTGAGCCGAAAGTGCACAGAAGGTTCCCTATAAGAGGAGGCAGGAGGGTCAGAGTCAGAGAAGGAAATGTGATGATGGAAACAGAGTCCAGAGGCAGAGAGATCTGAAGATGCTACACTGCTGGTTTTGAAGATGCGAAAAGGAGCCATGAGCCAAGGAATGCAGGCTGCCTCCAGGGCTAGAGAAAGATAAGGAAACGGATTCTCCCTACAGCTTCTAGAAGAAACACAGCCCTCCAATCTGAGACCCCTCGGGGGATCGGCCTAAACCGGCAGTCGGACATTCCTCTCACAATCCAGTACTGCTGGCTCCCAACTGCTCGCCTGCCTGCCTGCCTGCCTGCCTGATTGCACCTAACTGCCCCCCCCCTGCTGGCCTGGTCACCCCCAACTACGCCCCCTGTAGGCATAGTCACCCCCAACTGCCCCCTGCCGCCAGCCTCCCGGCTGACCTGGTCGCCCCTCACTGCCCCCCTTGTGGGCCTGGTAGCCCCATGCAGCCTGCTGCTCAGCACATTCTTCTCCATGATGCAGACCTGTCTCCTGGCCAGCCTGGCTCCAGGCGGGCTTCCTGAGGGAAGGGCACCCAACTGCATTCTAGATAATAAGTGGGCACACCTGATGGACTCCCCTACCGAGAAGCCCTCAGTGGCCTTCTCTGTGGCACTGTCCACCTCTCACGACGGCAGACTGGACTGCAGTGACTCGGGCTTCAGGAGAATGAGGCAAAAGGTTACCAGGCCCCATGGGTTGTCTTGGTCAAGATTTAGGGCAACAACAGCCCATTGCCTTTGGGTTAATTATTAGCCCTGGGGAGGCTTGAAGAAGGAATGTCTCTTGGAGGAGAGAAGAAAGGCAGACCTCAAGGCAGGAGAGCAATGCAAGAAACTAGATGTGTCCATAAGCAAATTATTTAACTCCTTTTGATTTTTATTCTGAGGAACACATATGTATAGCATTCAAATTTCAGTTTTCTCTCTGTGTTCAAAACCCCCTTCTGTTACCCCCAAGCCTTTCAGAAAGGCTGACGGGGAACTGGCCACAGAGCCCTGTTGTTAGGCCGAGTTGAGAAATGACCGTGTTCACAGTCTCATGTGCAGAAGAGACGACCAGCAGCTGAAGACCTAACAACTGCTCCCAGGGGCTGGCTGCCTACAACTATCAGCATGAAAGAAACATGAAGAATACGGGCAAATGTTAAATTCAGACAAATGATCAAGGGGAGCCTGCAAACACCTTATAATTAGCATGCCCGGGGGCTCCGTCCCGCCTTGTCCACATCCTGTGCAGGGCGGGGCACTACAGGATGGGACCATAAAGACGAGTGTGGCCCCTTTTCTAAAGAGTCCTGGTTCCTTTACATAACTGGGGCTAAAGCAAGCAGAGCCCCGCGGTGGCGCTGGGAGAAGTGGGAAGGCTCATGAAATCTGGAGAAACAGCTGCCAAGTAGAAGACTCAGGAAGATACATGAGATAAACTCACCCTTTACAAAATGTACCGAGAGACAGGGATCCTGGAAGGGAAGGGAGGGGAAGTGCGGTACAGCTGGTGCTTAGGTTAACACAGTGCATCTTCTCCACCGCCATCAGAATCATCTTTTTAAAACACAAATACGATGTCAGCCCTCCGCTAAATCCCTTTAGTAAGTTCCCAGCAGCAACCAATAAAGTCCAAGCTCAGAGCCTTTCTCATCCTGGCCACACCCAGCCTTTTGAGCCCAAGCTGGAGTGATACAGTTCATCCGCCACTCCCTCAAAGACCTCTTCTTGGGCTGGATCCTCTGCCTGAAGTGTCTCCACACCCTCTTCCCTGGGGAAAGTCTACTCTGGCCGGAAGGCTGAATTTTAATGCTACTTCTTCTGGAAAGCCTTCTCAAACTTGGTTACAAGTGATGGCTCCCCCTCTGGGGTCCCACCATCTTATAGCTAACATTACTTGAGTGCTTACTGTGAACAGGCACCGTGCCTAGGATTTCATGCACATCATCTGATTTAATCCTCTCAGCAACCCTACAAGATTAGAACCCTGCTGTATAGAAGAGGCGATTTGGCAGAAAAAAGATAAGAAACTTGCAGGTCCCACTGAAACCCTGATTCAATCCCAAGCAAGCTGATCCCAGGACCCACATTCTTCCTCCCCTGCTGTACCACGCCCGCTGCCTGTGGGAGAGTCCCCTCTGCACTGCTGTACATCCCAAACGCTCCTCCTCCTCCTCCATCCTGCTCCGCAATGACAACTCTGTCCTTATGGGCACCCAAGCCAGACACCTGCACTCCTCCTCCTATAATCTCACCACCGAAGTCCTGCCTTGCTTGGAAAAGAGTGATCACACACCCACTGCACCCTCTGACACTTAGCCCTGGCTCTGTTAGAAGTCCTTCCCCATCTGACTTAGGTGCCCATTGTTTGGGCTCCAACCCAGTGCCTTGTCCAGTGCCTGGGACACAGTAGGAGTCCAGGGTACTAGTATGTTTGGGTATCATTTCTTTATTTTCTTTGTGAGGACTTAGATCAAAAGAGAAAGAATACATCTTCCAGAAAAACAGTGGCCACCTGGATATTTTCTTTTTCATTTTATGGCCCTATTTTTAGCGTGTCAGACTCAAGGGGGAATCCAATTAATCACTAAATCCTGTCAAGACTATCTTTCACCTAGCTCTTAAATCCACCCACTCCTTCCTATTGCCACTGTCATCTCTCTAATTCAGCCCCCAGTCTCTTGCTGGTTTACCGCCACCTTCTCCGTGATCTGCAGCTTCCAGCAGTGTCCCCTCTGGTCTATTTTGCTTGTTCTAAAACACACATCTGATCTAGCCTCTCTTCTAGCCCAGCAATGGCTCCCCAAAGTCCTTCCAACAAAATCCAAATTTAACATGGCTGATAAGACCCAGCCTCACCTAGCACTGCCCAGCATGCCACCCTCATTTCCCACACTTCTCCGCTAGGCTACATCCCACCCATACTGAGCACCAGGCTCTCCTAGAGCTCCTGGACTTGGCACAGCCTGGTCCCTGAGCCAGCTCTGCCCCCATCCTCTTTACTTGGCTGATATCTGCTCACACTTCAGGTCCAGCTTAGACATCTCTTCCTCCAGGAAGCCTTCCCTGACCTTTTAAGTTTGGGTTAGATGGTTTCCCAGGTAACCCTTTGCTTCCTCTGTGCTAACGCTTATTGTATTCTATTTTCTTACTGGTAAGTTGGTGGTAGCTTCTTATTAAGGTAGCCTGGGTTACTGTTCCCAGTTCTTCATTCTCTCCTGCACTGAAATGACACATCCATAGCCTTTGCCATGTCCCTTTGCATTGTCTCCCACTGGAACGGGCAGAAGATATCGACCCCTCTGATGTTGGGCTTGGCTATATGACTTGCTTGCAAACATGTGTGAGCAGAGGCTTTGGATGTGCTGCAGAGTTTAACTTGGACTCTGTGCTTCTTCTCTCTGCCTCGAGAGGAGCATGTGCAGGATGAGAGATATGTGAAGCAGACCTGAATCAAACTCTTGACCTGCAGCTTGAGGCCCCCAACCCCCACCCCTGCTGAAGCTAACCCAGGAGCAAAAACAAAACAAACACAAAACCCCTACAAATGTCTGTTTGTGTAAATCACTAAGAGTTTGTTACTCAGTATTATTGGAGCAGAACCCTGACTACTATACTTGTCTACATCCTTCACTAGGTTGCAAGCTCCACGTAGGCAAGAAAGACTGCATCCCAAGCACCTAGCACAGGGCTTAGCACATCGTAGGTGCTCAAAAAATACCTGCTGATTGGATGTACAACTGAATGAATGAACGTTGAACATTGACATGTCTGTCTCCTAGTTCATGTGTGAATTCCTTAAGCCCAAGAGTGGCAACTGATTTCCTCGATATCACCTAATTATGACTTCCCACATGGGGTTCTTGGTAGATATTCAATAAGTATTTGTTGAAATTAAATAAATTGAGTTGTGTGGGCTGACTTGGGAATCAGCCCTTGACTGATGACATTGTTTCTATGGGAAAATGCATTCTGAGTGCCAAACATACAAGTGAACTTTTGGAACCTCATCCGTTCATTGGTTCAGGATTGCCAGTTTTGTGGAAATCCGTAACTGAACACATGGGCTTTGCTTTGCAATATGGGAGAAACTGAGAAACTGCTTCCCAACCCAAGATATTCAGCCTGCAAAAATTCACTTTCCACCCACACAGGCAAATTCATCACAGGTTGGATGTGAAGTTCCAACAATAAAATACTAAACTTTTTAGAGCTCATTGTTTATCTAGTTGCTTTTTATCAGCTTATATTGGATGCCTATTATTAACACCCCAACCAAAGGAAGTTAAGATCATTTTCTTGCCCCACCCCCAAAGAAATCCACTTTCTAGACACATATGCAAGAAAGCTCAACCTTCTCAACAGAGAAAATAAGTTATTTTTCTAAATAAATCTGCGGCATTTAAAATAAACACAGTGGGATGCTCTACAGTTATAAGAAAACATCCCCCTTTAGAATTCCTAATTTTGAATGGTACTGGAGCTTCATGTGAGTCACAGATCTGAAGCTTAGTTTATTAAATCTCAGGCCAGAACCAAGCCAGTGTGAAACCAAGTAATCTGACATGGGTGGGAAGGTCCGTCAGCCCACAAATCCAGAGTGCTTTATAATACTTAATGCACAAGTCTTCTGCCATTGGTAGAGTTTCCCAATCATTCTACTCTATTCATTTAATATATACCTACTATGTGCCAGGCACTGTTCTAGATCCTGGGGAATACGATAATGAACAAGACTAGGTCCCTATACAACTTACATTTTAGTAAAGGAAGAGGCAGAGAAATAAGATCATTTCCGATAGTGATGGGCCATGAAGGAAATAAAGCAGTGATGCCACTGAGTGAGGTGAGGCTACTTCAGGCTGGATGATCTCGTGGAGATGTGTGAGCTGGGATGTGATAATCAAGAAAGAGCCAACTGCGCAGAGAGCTGGGGAAGAGTCTTCTAGTCTGAGGAAATAGCCAGTGCAAAGTCCCTGAGGCAGGGACAAGCTTGGCATGTTCTTGAGTCAGAAAGGAAGCGGTGTGGCCAGGGGAGGTGGAGGAGAGGGTGGCATTAGAGGCTGAGAAGTAGCGCGGGGCCAGACTATGGAAAGCCTCGTACGCAGGCCCTGGGGGCAAGGGAGTCAGGCTGAACTCTAAGACGGAAGCCAGTAGAGGTTGTTAAGCTGGGAAATGGCACGGTCTGGTTTAGAGTTTAAAAGGCAGAGGTGAAGGAGTGAGAGCAGAAACAGGGCCAGCAGTGAGCAGGCTTTTATAGAAGCCCTGTGTCCTCAACCTCCTTCCTGGTTCTTCCTTTCACCTGCTCTTACGGAAACCTGGCTCTGCCTGAGACACGGCTTCCGTGTGGCCCGCTCAGGGCTGGCGGCTTCCTCTCCCCTATGGTAGGTGTCCTGCTTGCATCTTACCTTCCCTTTTGGAAACTTCTTCTTCCCTTCTTTCTAAGCCTGCCACAGCCCCCACCCCCATCTCTGAAGCTCACTCCATCAGTCCACATCACCCCAAATTCCTTCCTGTGGTAACCATCTGCAAACCACCCCTACCGACAGGCCTGCGCCTTCCTTTTCTCGAATATCTGGCTCCTCACTCTCCAACACTGTTCCCTCAGTCGTTCTTGGTGACTGCAATGTTCACACAGATAATCAATCCACCTACCACGCTGACACCTCAGTTCCTTGACCGCTCTGCCAATACTCTTGTCCTCCATCCTTCTTTAGCTACATAATCATACCTAGATCTTGCCATTGCCAGTAACTCCACCCCCTCCATGACCTTAATTTCAAGTTCCCACAGTCCAACCACTACCCTTTTCCTAGTTTCCAGCTTCAATAAATCTTACCCCCAACTGCAACCCCCAGGGCACAGATC
>NW_005871215.1:0-17182 GCF_000147115.1 Myotis lucifugus | reverse complement strand
ACCCTGGCTCGGTCTAACTCTCGCCTGCTCTATGACTATGCCAACAGACCCAGATGTGGCTTACGAAAGCAAAACCATGCTTACTGCTCTCACTTCAAAAGCAAGATGACGCACCTCAAGTGGGCTCCAAAGCTTCCTGGTAGTGATTCGCTATTTCCCATTTCCTTCTCTCTCCCACTCTAATTCACACCTTCTCTCTCTTCTCCCTTCAAACCCTAGGGCTTCCTCCCTCCCCCCCCCCCTCACTCTCACTTGTCTTAAGTCACTGAAAATGATGTAAGCAATATGAAAAGTCATGTGCATTCTTATATCACCCACCTGTTCCCAGGCCCATAGCCTCACCTTCCCTCCCATGACCAAGAAGGACTGTCCCACGTTCCTGTGTGAGGCTGGCCTCCCCGCTGGTGTACTAGACAGATCCTGTTTTCCCTCATCTGCTGAAAGACACAGTCCACAGCTCTCTTCTCTCTCCTGCATAGTCAGTTTCTCCCTCCCTACTGAACCTTTCCCAACAGCCCCAAAATGCACTGTGGCTTCATGCCTCTTGTAAACAACAAAACTGTCCGGACTCCACTTTTTCCTTTAGTGTCGGTTCCCTTTTCTGCTACCTTTCTCAGCAAAGCTCCTCCAAAGAGTTGTCTCTGCTCTGCCTCCTGTTATCTTTTCTGGCAGGTTTGGCACCACCTCCCCAACTGTCCTGGTCACAATCACTAGTCAGCACAGCAGTTCTCAACCTGTGGGTCTCGACCCCTTTGGCGGTCGAACGACCCTTTCACAGGGGTCACCTAAGACCATCCTGAATATCAGATATTTACATTACGATTCATAACAGTAGCAACATTACAGTTATGAAGTAGCAACGAAAATAATTTTATGGTTGGGTCACAACATGAGGAACTGTATTTAAAGGGCCAGAAGGTTGAGAACCACTGAGTCAGCACCTGCTGAGTCCAGTGGAACAACTCCCTTCTCTTGCCTGACCTCGAAGCACTATCTGGCACAGCGGATGCTCCCTCTTCCCCCTGGCTTCCCAGACCACCTTCTTCAGTTTTTCCTCTTCCCTTTCTGGCTGTTCCCCCCCCTGTCTTGTTTCCTCTTCAGCTCCCTGACCTCAAAGAACTGCCCCACCTCTATGCTCAGTTCTCCAACTACTTCTCCCCTCAATCTACACTCTCTCCCCAATGTGGGCTGAAGGCTTCCTTATGTCCATCTAAACACTACTAACTCCCAAATTCATATCACCAGCCTGGACATCTCCCATGGCCTGTGTTTGCAATACAATAGCCGCTAGCTATGTGTGGCTATTTAATCACCCTCACCACCACCACTACCACCACCTCCGTCACGACCACAGGCACTGAATTAACTCCTGCATGTAGCTCTACAGATACAGACAGGGAACCTACATAAGTGGAACGGATCAGAAAGATTACAGCGAGACTGCTTAGTGGGTGTGCGATGATGAAATGCTGTTCATGATCAGCTAATTCCTTAAATGCTACTCTTGGGCAGGCGACAAGAAGAAAACGTTCCTACCCAGTTACAATTATTCATGAGAATTCTCCTGGCCCTGCTTCTTTTGTCTGCCAGCCATTCTACGGAAACAGCCCAGTAAGGAGGCGCAGTGGAAGGCACAGGCAATTATGCATCTTGCTGCATCTCAGCTTTGGACGTCCTCTGTGAACTCTTAATTAATTCCTCCCCTATATTTTCGGTTTGTTTCCTGGACCTCTTGTTTACATTGTATTCCCCCCCCCCACCTCCCTTCACTGCTCTTGGCTTCATCCCCTTGAGGCTCCCAAATTCTCTTCCTAGTCCTCTTTTCTTTCCTCAAACCTCCCCGTGTTCAGCCTTCAGCTTCGTGCACCTGTTCTACTCTTTCTTATCCTTTTTTACCTTTGAAAACAGAAAGCGCCAAACTGACAGACACTGTTATGGTTTGTTTTTTTCTTCTCCTGCCTGAGCTGCAGTTCAGGCTCTCTCCTCCTTGCTTCTATAGCGAGAGCCCGAGTACTGGGTTGCCATGGCAACAGCGAATCCAACCAGGCGGGTCCCAGTGATGCTATGAGCTGCCATGGTGAGGAAGCGGCTCCAAGTCGCCCCTGAGCCTAGATGGGTCGTGAGCATCGTAATTCAAGAGCAGGCTGGGCAGATTCTGCCCGGAGCCCGAGGTTGTACATCAGGCCCACAGCTGTATGGTGCTTTCAGAGACAACAGCATCAATAATAAGGCTTCCGCTGCACCAACCGAATACGTGACATTATGAGGATTCATTTGAAAAATTTCAAAAGCTCTATTCTTCTACCTTCCCTGAGGGAGAACCTTCGCCTGTCTCTGGAGTCTCGGAGAACTCGGCAGAAAGTAAAAGCAGACTGACAGCTCGAGCCCATCCTCCTTTATGCCACGTGCCTGCCCCTCCCACCCCCAGAGCAGGCGACCCTGAGTGGTCCGGGTCAAATGACTGAGAAGCACTGACTGGGCTGGCAACATCTCCGGGAATTAATTCGGTTCACACAATGATATTTCAGTCGCACAGAGGTCAGTGCCCCCAGGTCGTGGGAACGAATTGTTAAAGTGGGGCAACAAGTGTTCTGCGCGTGACGCTTTTCTGAAGATGTGAGCTGGGGAGAAAGCATTCAGGAGGTACCTCTGTAGCGAATGGCACCAGCCGCAGTGAGGGTCCGCCGCTGTGAGGCACTCCGAACAGGACTTGTGCTTATTGCAGTTTGCAACTCGAACTCTCCTCACCTATAAAGAGCAATGACAGCGGTTCAGACAGAATGATAAACACCACCAGGAAAACCGCCACACCTTATCTGATGAAGGGCCACCTGTACGTTTATGGGCTCACTCTGAATATCTCCACGGTAACAGTGGGCCGGGGGTCTCAAGTCCCAAGGTGGGGAACAGGTTATCAGAATCACCTTGGGAGCTTATGAAAGTGCAGATTCCCAGCCGCCCCCTGCGGGGACTCCAGCTGAGGAGGTCTAGGGCCAGCTGAGGAGTCTGCACCTTTAAGCCCCTCAGGTGAATCTGATACGCAGTCAAGTTTCTGGTCTGCTAGGAATGATGTCGAAGGGGATCACGGAATCAGGTCAGCTGGCTTCATACAGAGTCAACGGTACTTGGAAATGAGCATCTGGAAATAGCAAAGGCTCTGACCCAGAGTAGCACCAGGTTGTCCCTGGAGAAGGAAGTGAGGAGAAGCCTCCATCCCTGGGGGCGGGGGTGGGGGAGTGTTGGGCTCCATCATCTCACATCCCCTCTCCTGGAGTTGAAAGTAAAAAAAACAACAACAGGGGAGTTTTCAATCATTCCCTGCCCCTGGGGTTGCTTCTTCCAGTTGTCAGACAAAGCCACAGACAGGGCGCAGTGCTGGGCAGAGGCAGGCAGAGCCTTGAAGCAGACGGTGGGAGGCAGGGACCTGAGGGTTGCACGGCACCCACTGAAGGTAATGAAGAAACCTGGGGGACTCGTGAGGCCAGGAAGCTATATTTGTCAGAAAGTATAAGTAACTTCTTTAAAAGATTAGAGAAACAGAGAGTTCTAGGAGGGGTCTGTGAGGAAAACGAGTGATCCTGAGAAATAAGTTGACTTCATTGAGGATAACCATGCCCGTCCACTTCACAGTTCTCGGTGCTGCTGACAGACATACTGACGGACCACCAGCCCGAGCCAGCGGTAACCAGCATGTGGGTATTTCCTTGTAGCTCACAAACATCTTTGTAATCTGGGGGAGGGGGTGGTTCATAAATGTCACATAAGCTCTCTAACCTTGTTTTCTCATCCGTGAAATGGTGATGGTGCTGCAGCCTTCCTGGGGCTATTACAAACATTGCCTGGCACATACTAAGTGCTCAATAAATGTTGGCTATTGCTATTATGTGAGAAAAGTTTCCACGGTCCAACAAACATGTGAAATCTTACACTGAAAAAGCAAAATAGGTTTCCTTAGCACAAGGCTCAGAGCCTTCGAATATGCCGAGATCATGATACTCCAGCAGGGGGACAGTCAGTAGCAGCTGCTCCTAGGACAATTTTTACTCAGAGCATTTAGTGGAATATGAATCTCTAGAATATTCTGTAAGAATTACCATACACTATAGTTAAACAAACATATAACTCCATATAAAAGAGAGGACACTATAAATACCACATTAGACCTGCTTCTTCAACTGAACACACGATAGTGACTATTCCACAGCAATGCATGGATCTCCATGTGGTTATTTTTAATGGCTACATATTATACCATTCTATGGATGTATGAGGGCATGTTCATTTGGCTATTACTATTTGCCCAAGAATCTAAGAAAGGGTTTTCCTTCGGTCTGCCTCCCTTGGGGTTGTATTGGCCCAACCAGAGTCTCGCTGGTAAGATCTCTAGCAGGAAACCTACGCGAAGAGTGTAAGAATAACCAGCTTCGATGCCCAGTGGAAAAGTCTCCTCAGGACGTCAGCTGGATGACCAGAGACCAGAGCAGTTCACCTTCAGAAAGTGAACATCTGTCAGCAATTGGAGGCTCTCACAGTGTTCCCATCCTATGGTCTTGAGTTCCAGGGAAGGTGGTAATGAGGACTTCTGAGCGATTTGCAATGTTTTAAAAAGCTGAGTGGAAAAACACGCACAGACTAAGCCAGACTTCAAGTGTCAGTGCTTTGGGCTGGAATTTTATCAGCTTTGTGGCAGCATAGGCGGGCCCCTGACTGTTAGCTTTAGATGCCCTTGATAAATACAGCCTGAGAATGGGAGTTGTTACTTAATATATGCACTTCTTTGAGTAGACAAAAATCTCTCAAATATGGGAATGCTGCGGAAGAATATAATAAAAAGTTTTGGAATGGGGAAGCAAGCTGGTCAAGGAGATTCCATATAGTGAAGAACTGGTTTACAAAGGTATATGAGGTCCAGTGGCCATCGAGATGTGGTCAGTTAGACATAACTGACTTTTCAACATGCAAAGAGCAATAGGCCTTTTTAGGAATTCCAGGAACTATAAGTGCTTGCAAAGCTACTCTGTGGCTCTAACAACACATAGAGATTAATTCCATTGCTATAGTCCTTAGAGTGCTTGAGAGGAAAAGAATGAAAAATTGGGCCCTGATATAATTATGTAAGCCTCAATTATATTCTTTGCATTTTGTATGTTCAAAATAATAATGGGTCAAAAACACTGTGCCAAAATGGCCTGTTCAATTTTCAAAAATTTGTGACTTGATCTCATTTATCATGGGCTTTAAAAGATCAGAGCATAATATCCTAGTTCTGACAGGCCTAACCCATATATATATATATATATATATATATATATATATATCCTTGAGCAAGTTATTTAACCTTTTCAAGTCTTAGATTCTTCATATAAAAAACAAAGGTAATTTTATACCATTAAATTATTAATACTTTTCATTAACATTATTTATTATAAGTGTGTGTACACAACTCTATGTGTCTCATCTAGAGACCATATGTAGAATAATAATTAGTACATAGTCAGGAGGGACTCAGTAAAAATTAGTTTATCTCCCCCTTCCCTTGGTGAAGCACTTTGTAAAAATGAAGAAAATGTAGAAAGGTATCCTTTGTAATTCAGTAAGCAGAAGCAAGAAGAAAAACTAAAGCAGCCAGCTAAATTAAGAGAGGGAGGGCAAGTGCCATATATTTCCTGGTTAATGAATGTGTATGAGACTGTGAACTGATATTAACCCCAAATTCCAAAGCTAATCCTATTGGGTATATTCATAAATGCATCTAACCGTTCAGTGCCCACATAATAAATGTGTAAATTCAGTCATCTTGCTGATGGTGCGCCATTTGCGAGCACACCCTCCTCTGCAAAACCTGGCATTGGAAATATAGCCAATAATAACACTGTCTAAACAGGTGATATTTCTTGCTTAGTTACTGACAGTAATGTTTTTAATTCTGTGCTTGTGAACCATTGCCCGCAGCGATGGTTCAACTCGGTAGTTCAAAGTAAAAGCTTCACTACTAGATAATGACATCAATTAAACACTCTGTATTCATAAGTCAGAAGCAGTAACTAGTATTTTAACCTACCTCTTTTCCAGCTGTTAGATAGATGTAGCTATTCTTCTCAGGATGCGGAACGAGTTTGTAAAAAACAGGTGTTTCTTCTTTAATTTCATAGATAACCTCTGGACAATTTGAGGTCAAATTCTCACCAAGAATAACCTGTGGGTTTTTATTTTTCAAAAAGAGAAATATGATTTCTATTAAATATTTTGAATAGCAGAGTGTCAAAACTTGTATCTTAACTCTAAAACCACATCCTTTCTTACTCACTACATATACTGGCTAAGGTACCATGTTCCTTCATCACCTTCTCATGTCTGCCTTCAACAGGGCTGGTAATAATAAGCACAGTATTTCTGCTTTTGTATGGGACAAAGTCACACATGTACATGCAAGTGTGGGTGTGTGCATGCACACACACACACACACAGCCACTCTTCAATGTTGGGCAATATACTCACATGTGGAAGCTCGTCCACAATTCCTGACCATGGCTGATTGGCCTTCTGTGAAGCTGCAAGTAACAGCTTCTTTAGTATTAGCCCAAGACTTATCTTAAAACTAAAGAAAGTCAGCTCAACATATATTTTACGTGGGTTATTCTGGTTCTCCCATGTAATTCTACACAGTCATGCATTTTAAAGCAATCAGGACAAGTTACCAGACCTAAACAAGGAGTATGTATTTACAGTATACTAGTATATGAAATGTAAGCGAGTCTGGCTTTGAAATTGGATAAACATGAGCTTCACTTATCTTTAGCCAATAAACATGACTGAACATCCACTATGTAGTAGGCATCTTCTAGGTGTTTGGACCATGCAGTGAACACAGTGGGGATGGAAGGGCGGGAATCCTGCCCTCAAATAACTTACACGCGTGCAGGGAAATGGCAACAGTTAACAAAAAGTATACACACACACACACACACACACACACACACACAAACACACATATATGTGTGTATATATGTATATAACACACACACACACACACATACACATACACACACTGAGTGGCCAGATTATTATTATTTTTTTAATTAAATCTTTATTGTTCAGATTATTACAGTTGTTCTCTTCCCCCCGCCCCCCATGGCTCCCCTCCACCCGGTTCCCACCCCACCCTCTGCCCTTACCTCCCCGCCACTGTCCTCATCCATAGGTGTATGATTTTTGTCCAGTCTCTTCCCGCACCCCCTCACACTCCTCCCCCCCACCGCCCCGAGAATAGTCAGTCCACACCCTTTCTATGCCCCTGATTCTATTATATTCACCAGTTTATTCTGTTCATCAGATTATTTATTCCCTTGATTTTTAGATTCACTTGTTGATAGATGTGTATTTGTTGTTCATAATTTGTATCTTTACCTTTTTCTTCTTCTTCCTCTTCTTAAAGGATATCTTTCAGCATTTCATGTAATACTGGTTTGGTAGTGATGAACTCCTTTAGCTTTTTCTTATCTGTGAAGCTCTTTATCTGACCTTCAATTCTGAATGATAGCTTTGCTGGATAAAGTAATCTTGGTTGTAGGTTCTTGCTATTCATCACTTTGAATATTTCTTGCCACTCCCTTCTGGCCTGCATAGT
This sequence comes from Myotis lucifugus, assembly GCF_000147115.1. Lineage (NCBI taxonomy): Eukaryota > Metazoa > Chordata > Mammalia > Chiroptera > Vespertilionidae > Myotis > Myotis lucifugus. The sequence goes on along the minus strand of NW_005871215.1, from coordinate 9,555 downwards.
TTCTGTTGAGAAATCAGCTGACAGTCATATGGGTACTCCCTTGTAGGTAACTGACTTTTTTTCTCTTGCTGCTTTTAAGATTCTCTCTTTGTCTTTTTCTCTTGGCATTTTAATTATGATGTGTCTTGGTGTGGTCCTCTTTGGATTCCTTTTGTTTGGGGTTCTCTGCGCTTCCTGGACTTGGAAGTCTATTTCTTTCACCAGGTAGGGGAAGTTTTCTGTCATTATTTCTTCAAATAGGTTTTCAATATCTTGCTCTCTCTCTTCTTCTGGCACACCCATAATTCGGATGTTGGTACGTTTGAAGTTGTCCCAGAGGCTCCTTACACTATCTTCATATTTTTGGATTCTTTTTTCTTTTTGTTTTTCCGGTTGGGTGTTTTTTGCTTCTTCGTATATCAAATCTTTGATTGGTTCTTGCGATCTTCTAGTCTGCTGTTGGAACTCTGTATAATATTCTTTATTTCAGTCAGTGTATGCTTAATTTCTAGTTGGTCCTTTTTCATAACCTCAAGGGTCTCACTAGATTTCTTGAGGGTCTCACTAAGTTTATCGGCAGTTTCTAGAGAATTCTTGAAAAACCTTAAAAGTGTGGTTTTGAACTCTATATCCAGTAGTTTGCTTTCCTCCATTTCTGTCATTTGTGACCTGTTTCTTTGTTTTTGCATTTTTTATGCTTCCCTGTGTTGATAGAGTGGCTTTGTGTGCTACGTGTCCTATAGGGCCCAGTGGCTCAGCCTCCCCAATTACCTGAGGTGGACACTCTTGGTGCACCCCTTTGTGGGCTTTGTGCACAGTCTTTTTGTAGTTAAGCCTTGATTGTTGTAGGTATCACTGGGAGGAATTGACCTCCAGGCCAATTGGCTGTGAGAATCAGCTGTGTCTGCAGTGGGAGAACTTCTGTGCTGGAGAAATCCTTCTGGGGCAAGACTTGCTTCAGTGGGGCTTTGGTGCTCACTGAGTCTGCCCCCTGAGTGTGTCCCTTATGGATCTGAGGAGTTGTAATCTGGATGGTCCCACTCTGACCACTGGGTACACTGGCTCTTGGATCTCTAAGGAGGTTCTAATTTAGCCTTTGCCTGAGGCTACCCAGCAGGAGCCCAGCTGTGAAGCAATGCAAGCTGCTGTGGGGCCTTGGGCCTTCTTTTGGAAGTTCTGGGTTTCTCTGACCCAGCTGCAGTTTGTTAGGTAATTTTCAGATTGCAAAGGGCCAGGCCTTTCATATGCAAAAGACTCTGTGCACAGCTTGGGTGGGGCAGGGTCTCTGGGGATCAACAGGGTGGAGCAAGCAGCTATGGCTGCTCCTCAGTCCTACCCTAAGAGGCCCTGCTTCTCAGTGTCCCAGTAATCGCTGCAAGTACCTCTGAGAGAAAGCCGCCCTCGACTTCCGACCGATGCCAGACAGTCCAGTTTCTCCTGTATGAGTCTGGGTCTCCAGAGACTTGCCCAGAACTGGAGTTCAGAGCAGTCAGGAGCTTGAGGCTCCCTCCCGATTGAAAAAGACAACCGTGTCCTCAGTTTCCAGCCCTTTCCACCTGCGCTGTCCTCAGCTGCCAGCCCTTTCCACGTGCGCCGTGTCCTCAGTTGCCAGCCCTTTCCAAGTGCACCTCCGTACCTCTGCACTTTACTTCTGCACCTCCTCTGAGTCTCAGTGTGCTTTTCTCTTTCCTTCTAGTTGTAGAATTTCCACTCAGCCAGCCTTCCTGTGGTTCTGGATGATGTCCGTTTTGTCTTTTAGTTGTATTTTTGAAGTGGTTGTGGGAGGCATCAATTTCCGGTGTTTACCTATGCCGCCATCTTGGTTTTCCTCGAGTGGCCAGATTATTATGACCACCTGACGTTTGTAGGCAAATTAGCTATAATTTTGTACTGAAGTTGCTAGAGGGACAGACCGTTATAAATAGGGAAGCAGGTTGTTTACCACGACAGTGAAGTGATTTTTTTCTGAAAATATGGCTCAACAACGCGATTTAACAGCCTTTGAATGTGGGATATATTTGAACATGAGTGGCCAGATTATTATGACCACCCCATCAGTATTTTGTTGGGCCACCTTTTGCCTTCAATACTGCGGCGATTCTTCTGGCTTTGATTCCACGAGATGTTGAAAGGTGATGCAAGGAATCTGACACCATGCCTGATGAATAGCATTGTCCAGTTCTGTGAGATTTGATGGTTGTGGAACCAGCTGCCTGATGGTTCTTTTAATTTCATCCCAAAAAAGCTCAATTGGATTGAGATCTGGTGATTGTGGGGGCCACCTAAGCAAGGTAAAGTCTCCCTCATATTCTTGAAACCACTCCTGCACAATATGAGCACCGTGACATGGTGCATTGTCTTGTTGGAAGAAGCCATCTCCATTGGGATACGCCATCAACATGATAGGATGAACTTGATCAGCAACGATATTTAGGTATGTTGTGCTATTCAGACGTTGTTCCACATGAATTAAAGGGCCCAAATCATGCCAGGAAAACATGCCCCAAACCATAACACTGCCCCCACCAGCTTGAAGGGTTGTACTCATGCATGTGGGGTGCATGTTTTCATGCTGCTTCTGCTAAATTCTCACTCTGCCATCTGCATGATGCAACTGGAAACATGATTCATCGGACCACATGACTTTTTTCCATTGCTTGACTGTCCAATCCTTGTGTTCCTGTGCAAATTGGAGACATTTTATCTTGGTAACTACAGACAGCAAAGGTGTTTGAACAGGCCTTCGGCTTCCATATTCCATACGATGCAGTGTACAGCTAATTTGCTTACAAATGTCAGGTGGTCATAATAATCTGGCCACTCAGTGTATATATATCGAGTCATAAAAGTCAAAATGAAGAGGGGTAAGGAGCTGGAAAGTGCATGCTCACAGTAGGACTCACTGAGATGATACTTATTTAGAGACTTGCAATGGATGATGGCATCACTTAGACATCTGGACAAAGTGTGATGATGTCTAAGAGGGACCCACTGGTACAAAGGCCCACACTGAGAGGAGGCCAGTATGATGTGAGCAGAGCAAACGATGTAGAGGAGAGTGGGAAGTGAGGCAACAGAGTGAATAATACAGGTTCTTGCAGGCCTGTGTAAAGATGTTGCCTCTTACTCTGGGTGAGAAAGAGGGAGCCATTGCAGGGTTTTGAGCAGAGGAGTGGTGTGGTGAGAGGGCAGGGTTTGAAGCATGGGTAGAAGACTCATCAGGAGACTCCTCTACCCTTTAAGTGGCTAAGATGTTTTGAACTAGTAACTTAACCTCCTTGAGTCTCAATCTCCTCATGTCTAAAATGAGGCTAATAACTCCTTCCTTAAACATAGCTATTGTAAGGATCAAATTAAACTTATGGAAGATGCTTAGCACATGATAAACACTCAATAGATAATAATCTTTTACTAGATTGCAAGCTCCTTTTGGGTAGGGATCATGTCTTAATCATCTTTGTACCTATTTCTTGCCCAATACAATACCTTCAAAAGTGAAGGTGTTCAGCATTTTGTCAGTGTGAACATATCCAGATAGAATACCTACATTCGTATCTCTAGCACTGTGGATAGCAGTTACACTGGGCACATGATTTGAAAGAAAAAATTGGCACCCACGTTCTTTTGAGACAAAAATTAACATCTGTGCATCTACTGATCAATAATATGCCTGAACCCACTTATTCTGATGGCAATCACGTACTGCTATTTCATCAAAAGCTCCATATCAATTTGGCACATGGAGCATCTTCCTACACACATTCCCGCTCCCAGAACCTGGACCTGAGTCTGGTTTTGTCCTTCGATGGTGACCTCCTTCCATCATCTGCTCTGGGTCAAGCCCAGTGCAAGTGTCTCACTAAGAGCCTGTGAACTACTCACTAAATTCAGTAGCAGCTCTGGGAAAAAGGAACAGAAGCAGTTAGGTCCCAAGGGAGGTGGGACAGATTTGTGCCTCGGTTCATTTTAAAATGACGCGAGAGCTGCACCATTCAATACAGTAGCCACATCTGGCTATTTAAGTTTTAATTAAATTAAAGATTCAGTCCTCAGTCTCACTGGCCACATGTCAAGCACTCCCTGGCCACAGGGGGCTGGTGGCTACTACACTGAGAGTGCAGATAGAGAACATTTCCGTCATCATGGAAAGTTCTACAGGCTAGTGCTGGCCTGCAGAAAACTGAGTGAAGGGAGACATCTGGCAAGCACTGACCAAGCATGGACTTGCCAGGTTCTTGTCTTCCCATCTCTAATTTGTGGATGAAAAAGGGACCACATACTGAACCTGCCAAGCTCAGGAGAGGCCTGCATGGTGGGCCCTTCAAACTCAGAGACTGACTGTAACCACACAGGAGGGTCAAACAGAAACATGTCTAAGTGAGTCATGGCGGACAGTCACCTTCTAGGCCTGTAGCTCCACTGGCAAAGGTTAATCTTTACCGCAACTGAGCCTTTCCATTGTCTTCTTACATGTAAAGTAGCATACTTGAAATGTCAGAGTAATCTTCTTCCCCAGACCCCTCAGGGCACAACCGCCGGCACCAGAACAGACCACAGAACCCCCCATTGTTATCTTGTTCCCCAAATACCATCTCTATGTGCTGTACCCACCAATGTAAAAGAAGTCTGTGTTACTCTATTTTGCCTTTTATCCAATCCGAGAGGTCCCCTCCCCCCGCTTTGCTTTCTCCTACACCCTTAATCCACCATGTGTGGATTTCTTGTAACCTTCCTTACATCTCCTTGCATTGTAATGTATAAAATAAACTGCAAAACTGCTGTTCTCTGGAGCATTTTCTCAATTCCTTCCTTGAGATTTTGCCTCCTGGCAATTGTCATCATTTTGACTCAAATAAACTCATAAAAATTCTCTACAGACTTGGACATTTCTTATCCAAAGAAGCCCACCCGGGACCACCTGGCAGACACGGGCCTGGTGCTAGGTACCAGCAGGGGCTCATTACTCTGCATCAGGTGAATTTGGGTGAGTTTTCTTGAAAATCCAGACCTCCCTGTTTTAAGGTAGGAGACCCTTAACTTTATTTGAGCTGTTCTTTAAAATATAAAAATCCTTGAGGTGGCACTGAAGGTTAAGGGTTGAGATAACTCAGGGATAGGAGAGAAAAAAATGAGTGGATGGTTTTAAATTTGAGCTGTTTAATTGGAACCATTTATTGCAAGTCTGAACAAAATTTTTTGCTGGATAAATGAGACTCTGAACTTGTGTAGCTCCAAAGATAAGGGGGCATTTACTAGTACTCCTCCAGCTTGAAATTTGAATATTCTTAGTGACTAAGAATTAGTATGGTGTCAGAGAGTAGCCCTCAAAACGAACAGGGCCCCATAGGGAATTCCAATACACCTGTAATGAAAGAACTGATTTGTCACAGGACTCACACAGAAAGGCTGGCTCCCTGGCTCTCACAGTTCTATGAGACAGCCTGGAGAGACACCAAGACATGTCAGAGGGTTGGAGCCACTTGGGAGGTGACAGCCCCTTGGAGCTCAGCCCGTAAGTGGCACACTTCAACCCACCACACAATTTCCTAGAAATGTGTTCAGACTCTGCAGATCTCAAAATAAAACTAAATTAACATGGGTTTTGGAAATCATGAGACCACGGCCGACAAGCCCCCACCCTCAGCGCCCCCTTAATACTCCTGCAGATGTACAGTTCATAGGGAACCTTTACTTGCAAGTACTTACAGAAATGGGAGGATTCAACTGGAATTGGTATGAAGTTAAGATGACCAAAATGGAGCTCTTTTGACACCTGAATTAATTTTTACGGGTACAATAGAAAAAAAGCCGGCTCCGAAATAAAATAGAATGAATGAGAGGCTTCCCTCGATTGGCAAATAGAAGGCTCTGAAGCAGAGCCCAGAGAGACATTCTTCTTTCCAGGAAGTTAATAAGACAATTTTAGAGGCTCTTCCTGAACTAAAGAAGCTTCCCAAGCTACTCAATGCCAGCACCCACTCTTCCTCTTCTCCAACTGCCCACCCTGCTGGTTACTTTGCTGCCTGACTTACACTCCTTCTCTTCCTTCTGCGTGTCCTCCACCCCAGCTACCTACTGACCTAGGGGACACTCAGAATAGAAAACCAGACCAGGATAGACTAGAAAAACAAAACAAAACAAACTAGAAGTTCTAACAGCTCCTTTTAGCAAAAAGCCAGTCTCGGGCATGGAAAACTAGCCAAAATCTACTTCTCCTTATACTAGAACTAAGGAATCTAAGGAATCTAATTAAAAATTTCCCTGACCCTCTCCAGGACCATGCTGGGTTTGCAAAGGAATGTGATTTAACTGTTAGGACATGTGATCTTGGTTATTCTGACCTATTCCAATTAATACACTTACTGGTTTCTGAGAGCAAAGCAACAGAATTACTACGTAAGTTTTGCTCGGAAACTCCCTTAGAGGAGTCTGTTTTTATTTTATGTAGAAAGCCAGGTTACCTTAAGGAGGATTGTAGAAAACTGAAATGGGACTTTAGAAAAAGAAAAGAAACAGTAATAAGCATAGGGCTGCTCTGGGGACTGTGAGGGGCATTTCCCCTTCTCCTTACAAATACTTTAGAAGAAATTGAAGTGACCTGTAGATCTAGGTGCTGGGGCTACTTTGTCTGTTCTTAACCATGCCCGACTAAGCTGTCCTCTCCCTCTAGGCCAGCGGTTCTCAATCTGTGGGTCTCGACCCCTTTGGGGGTTGAACGACCCTTTCAAAGGGATCGCCTAAGACCATCGGAAAACACATATATAATTACATATTGTTTACAGTAGCAAAATTACAGTTATGAAGTAGCAATGAAAATAATTTTATGGTTGGGGGTCACCACAACATGAGGAACTGTATTAAAGGGTCGCGGCATTAAGAAGGTTGAGAACCACTGCTCTAGGCTTCTGTAAAAATGGTAGGGCCATCTAACCACCAATTTTTTTTGTTTGTTTTTTTAAATATATTTTTATTGATTTCAGAGAGGAAAGAAGAAGGAGAGAGAGGTAGAAACATCAATGATGAGAGAGAATCATTGATTGGCTGACTCCTGCATGCCTCCTCCTGGGGATCGAGCCTGCAACCCAGGTATGTGCCCTTGACCAGAATTGAACCCGGGACCCTTCAGTCCACAGGCTGACACTCTATCCACTGAGCCAAACTGGCTAGGGCAACCACCAATATTTTTAAGTCAGAACCTGTTTCCTTCCAGCTAGGGAATGTTTCAGGGCAACAGATATTTTTACTAGTCAAATCTGGCCAAATTCACCTGGCAGGGTGAGACTTTCTTTTTTTTCTTTTTCTTCTTTTTTGTTAATCCTCACCTGAGGATATTTTCCCATTGATTTTTAGGGAGACTGGAAGAGAGAGGGAAAGACAGAGAGAAACATCAATGTGAGAGAAACACATCAATTCGTTGCCTCCTGCACAAGCCCAGGCTGGGGAGGAGCCTGCAACCAAGGAGCCTGCAACATGCCCTTGACTGGAATGGAACCCAGGACCCTCTGGTCCACAGGCTGATGTTCTATCCACGGAGCCAAACTGGCTAGGGATGAGACTTTCTTGAAATCAAAGATACCCATATATCCTTTTCCCAGAGGGTGAAATGTATTTAGAACCAAATAAATCAGATATTAAACCTACTGGGAAAACGATGATTTTAAAGAAAACTCCACAAGAAGAAAGTGAACTTAAGGCTGACTGAATGTTACAGGACATCCAACACAACTTAGGGCCTTTTCCAGTCCAGTATTGGCAAGACTAAGTCAGCCACTCCTATTAAAATAACCATTGACAATACTTTACCTCCACCTAATATTCATCAATATCCTTTAAGACCTAGTGAAATCAAGCCTATTATATAAGACTCCTTAAGGGGGGGCTTTTAATGCTATGTGTGAGTCCCTATAATTCTCCTATCTTCCAGTAAAGAAATCCAATGGGGAAGGATGGAGATTTGTACAGGATCTCATAGCTATAAATAAAGACATCCTGTGGTCCCAAATCCACACACCCTGTGTAAAGATGTTGCCTCTTTTTCTGGGTGAGAAAGAGGGAGCCATTGCAGGGCTTGGAGCAGAGGAGTGGAGTGGTGAGAGGGCAGGGTTTGAAGCATGGGTAGAAGACTCATTAGGAGATTCTCACCATAATCCTGGAGAAATATAATGGTAGCTTGGGATCAGGTTTGCACCTCCATCGCCCCCCCCCCCCCCCCACACACACTACCCTTTAAGTGGCTATGCTGCTTTGAACTAGTAACTTAACCTCCACGAGTCTCAATCTCCTCATGTCTAAAATGAGGCTAATAACTCCTTCCTTAAACACAGCAGTTGGAAGGATCAAATTAAACTTATGGAAGATGCTTAGCACATAATAAACACTCAATAGATAATAATCTTTTACTAGATTGCAAGCTCCTTTTGGGTAGGGATCATGTCTTAATCATCTATTTTCAGCTATTCCTATGGACTGCCAATATTTATGTAGTGCCTTTTTTCAGTATTCCTGTGAAGAAAAGAAAAGAAAAGGAAAGGAAAGAAAAGAAAAGAAAAGAGAAAAGAAAAGGCAGCTTGGTGATGTCCTTGTTCATCTTTCAGATAAGATCCATCTGTAAACCAAATTAAGTCAGCATTATCAACAGGAGTTTCCTGTAAACCATTCCTAGGGAAAAAGACAGTGGTCAGTAAGCAAAACATAAAAGTTGCTTTTACCTGGAAAGATCGTGAGTTTATTTGGACAGTAATGCCCCAGGGATATACAGAGACTCCCAACTATTTCTCTCAGATACTGAAAGCTGATTTGAATGATGTTGAATTTCCCAGACTATTCTAATCCAATATGTGGATGATTTACCTTTATGTGGCTCTAGGACATATCAGACTACAAGAGGACACAATTTACCTACTACAATAGCTAGCCATAAAGGGACATAGGATCTCAAAGGACAAGCTTTGACTCAGTTCTACCCCAAGTAAAATACCTTGGTCATCTAACCTCTAAAGATGGGCTACTACTTAACCCAGAAAGAATTAGAGGAATAACATCCTTTCCTCTTCTAAAAACAAACAAACCAAGAACAGCTTAAAGGGTTCCTGGGTCTGTCTGAATACTGTCCCAATTGGGTTCCAAATTTTTCATCAATGGCTCAGCCTCCATATGTCTTATTAAAATCAGATGGACCTGATCCAATTCAATAGAACCCCACAGGAAAACAAGCTGAAGAAGCTCTAGAGCAGTGATGGCGAACCTTTTGAGCTTGGCATGTCAGCATTTTGAAAAACCCCTAACTTAACTCTGGTGGCCGTGTCACATATAGAAATTTTTTGATATTTGCCAGCCATAGTAAAACCAAGACTTATATTTTTGATATTTATTTTATATATTTAAATGCCATTTAACAAAGAAAAATCAACCAAAAAAATGAGTTTGCGTGTCACCTCTGACATTCATGTCATAGGTTCGCCATCACTGTTCTAGAGCATCGTCAGGCTAGCTTCCCTGTGGGATTCGATTGAATTGGATCAGGTTCATCTGATTTGATAAGAAATATGGAGGCTGAGCCATTTGATGAAAAATTTG
>NW_005871214.1:3003507-3014057 GCF_000147115.1 Myotis lucifugus | reverse complement strand
TGATCAGCCCTGCTCTGTGCTGATAGGGGGGAGCTCCCCAACCCTGATCGCCCTGCGGCTCTGTGTGTTGACAGGGGTGCGGCGCCCCTAACCCCTGATCGGCCCTGCTCTGTGTGAGACAGGGTGTGGCGCCCCAACCCCCACCCCTCCCACGGGCCCTGCTCTGTGTGTGACGGGGTAGAGCCATAACCTCCCCATCTGCCCTGCCCTGAGTGTGACAGTGGTGGCGCCCCAACCCCCTGATCGGCCCTGCTCTGTGGGTGATAGAGGGCGGCGCCCCAACCCCCTGATCCGCCCTGTTCTGTGTGTGACAGGGGGCAGTGCCCCAACTCCCCTATCGGCCCTACTCTGTGCATGACAGGGGGGAGCTCCTCAACCCCCTGATGGGCCCTGCTCTGTGCGTGACATGGGGGAGCTCCCCAACCCCCTGATCAACCCTTCTCTGTGCGTGACAGGGGGTGGCATCGCAACCTCCCGATCCGCCCTGCTCTGTGCATGACAGGGGGCGGCGCCCCAACTCCCCAATCGGCCCTGCTCTGAGCCCGACCAGGGGCTGCACCTAGGGATTGGGCCTGCTCTCTGCCACCCAGGAGCAGGCCTAAGCCAGCAGGTCGTTATCTCCTGAGGGGTCCCAGACTGCGAGAGGGCACAGGCCGGGCTGAGGGACCCCTCCTCCCCCCCGAGTGCACAAATTTTTGTGCACCGGGCCTCTAGTATATTTATATATAGTATATTTATACTAGAGGCCCAGTGTATATATATATTTATACATATAAAATTGGGTCATAGTATATATACTGTTTTATACTATACTAGAGGCCCAATGCAATTCATGCAAGAGTAGGCCTTCCTTCCCCCCAGCTGCAGACACTGGCTTCCTCTGGCACCCGGAACCTGGTCTTGCCTCTGGTACCGGGGACCCGGGCTTCCCTCCAGCTGCTGGCAGGCACCCGGGACCCAGGCTTAACTCACAGCCCTGGCTTTGTCTGAAAGGATATCCGGTTTAATTAGCATATTATGCTTTTACTAGGGGCCCAGTGCACGAATTGGTGCACCTTGAAAGAAACTGTGGGCCACAAAACTGTGATAGGTACAGGGGCGGGTCTCAACCCATCCTCTGTGCCCCTGCCTGGCCCCTTTCACCACGTCCCCAGTCCCCTGTCTGCCGGCAGCCCTACTCCCACCACCCCTCCCATGTGCTGACAGTGCTAGCCCCACTTGCACCCACTGATGGTGTAGAGCGATTGGGCCAGTGCCAGCAGAAGATGTGAGCAGAGCCAGCGCGGTCAGGGAGTGCAAGTGGGGGCTGCTGCTCCAATAGCCCCTCGGGAGCAGGGGGAGGTAGAGAAGCCCTCAGGGGCAATCAGGGCTTGTAGCCACTGCTCGCACCCGCTGATGGCACCAAGTGATTGGGACCAGCACTGGGCACCGGCAGCAGGTACAAGCAGGGCTGGCACCGGCAGCAGGTGCAAGTACCTGGCGGGACCCTGGCGCACAGGAGGAAAGAATTTTCAATTCACCAGAGGCTTGCCCCTATGACAAAGACTGGCACTCCACCTTGTTCTGGAGCCCCTGCTCACCTGCTCCACCATCCTGCCACGGCCAACATCCACCATGTTCCGCACATGCCCCCTGGTGGTCAGCATACATCATAGCAACTGGTTGTTCGGTTGTTCCGTCGTTTGGTCTATTTGTATATTAGCCTTTTATTATTATAGACTAGAGGCCCGGTGCATGGATTTGTGCACTGGTGGGGTCTCTCAGCCTGGCCTGTGCCCTCTCACATTCCGAGACCCCTCAGGGGATGTTGGAGAGCTGGTTTCAGCCCGATCCCTTTAGGCCAGGCCAAGGGACCCCATCGGTGCATGAATCTGGGCCTCTAGTATGCATATAAGATCTTTAGTTAATCTCTTCCTGCCCTCTCCCCTTCCCTTTTTCCTCTGAGATTCATCAGTGTGTTCCATGTTTCCATGCCTGTGTGTTGAGCGTCTGCCCCCTGGTGGTCATTGCGCGTCACAGGGTCAGCTGGTCACTTAGGCTTTTATATATATAGATTTATCATATCCTAAACGATGACATTTAAAGCATTTCTGTTAAGCTTTAATGGTACTTTGTCTCTAATTGTTCAACTTTCATAATAAATGCTTCATTGACTATCTTGTGGAGAAATCTTGGTTTATAGCCATGATTACTTACTTAAAATATCATATTTCTTATAACCTAAGTTTTATAATGTCTAGGGAATTCTCCTGGCGTCTAAATTTGACTCAAATATTCCACTAAAATTATTAAGTACAATATGAGTTGCTACACAACAGCAAGAAGCTCCTAATTTTTCTAATTAACTCACATAAAAATGTCCATTAGTCCTGGATATTCCTAATGTAAAATATCCATATCCACTTGAAAAGTTATCAAGAAAATAATTCATCTTCACATTAAAAATTTTTCTTTTATACTTAAAGTGCTCTGGGAGGGAATAAAATCTTTAAATCAATTACTGTGACTGATCATGATTATTAGTTAATGAAAAAACTAGTTTGGGAAATTTCTCCATTTACTTAAAATACTAACTAAAAAGAAAATCTAATTATAATCTAAAAAATAATAATTTCTGTCTTCCTACCTCCTTTATCTTCTGAAAAAATTCATTTTTGTCAGTAATAGTTTTCTCTCCCAGTTTTTTCTTGTTGTTCTTTAAAAAAAATCTATGAACAAAGGAAGCCAAACAAATTCATATTAAGACATATTTTTTTCAGCAGAGCCATATTGCCCTATATAACATATTTATATATTCATTATAACAGACAAAAGATTTTACTTTTTAGAATTGACGAATTAATGCTTTATTATTCTATTCAATAATTTAAGAAGCAATGGCAAATGGGATTGTTGTTTTTATTTTCTCTCTCTGAGAATTCATTATTGGTATGTAAAAATGCCATTGATTTCTGGGTGTTAATATTGTATCCTGAGTGTAGCAAGATTTTTAATCATAACTCCTAGAAATAATTTAAGAACTAATCTGTATCTTCCACTATGATTCTCTGCCTACTTTTTCTTTAAAACATATATGAACTAAAACTATTAAACTTTCAAAGAAAAAGATTTTTTATTCTGAGTTTGAATTGTAGTCATTCTTGAGTCTTCCTATGTTAAATCTGGTACTGAGTACAAAGATTAGTGCCTACTTTATGGACCAGTGTGATGATTACTATACTGGGCAATTGCTGTTTTAAAAGACTTAATTTTAATCACAATACATTCAAACCTGTGTATGTAGAAATGAGCCATTTTATAACATGATTCTACAAGTGAAGTTAACTTGTCTTATGGAATCTGCTCAATTCACAATTTGTCTTTTAAATCGAACTCTGGAGGTAGGCCGAGAAGCCATATATTTGTATTACAAGACCTCACCTTCTGGTCCAAAGCTGAGCCAAACAGTTTTTGTTGCTGTTAATCCTCACCTGAGGGTATTTTTTCTATTGATTTTTAGAGAGAGTGAAAGGGAAGGAGTGAGAGGGAGAGAGAGAGAGAGAGAGAGAGAGAGAGACAGAGAGAGAGAGAGAGAGAGAGAGAGAGAGAGAGAAAGAGAGAGAGAGAGAAATGTGAGAGACACATAGATGGTTGCCCCCTGCACATGCTCCAACCTGGACTGGGGACCAAATCTGCAACCCAGGTACGTGCCCTTGACAGGGAATCGAACCCTCAACCCTTCAGTGCTCAGGCCAATGCTCTAACCCAGTGGTCGGCAAACTCATTAGTCAACAGAGCCGAATATCAACAGTACTTCTTCAAAATAGACTCGCCCAGGCCGAAAACCGACTTCTGCGCATGGGCCAGGAAGTTTCAATCGCACTGTACGTGGGCGCCCACACGTGGTATTTTGTGGAAGAGCCACACTCAAGGGGCCAAAGAGCCGCATGTAGCTCGAGAGCCGCAGTTTGCCGACCACGACGCTAACCACTTAGCAACACTGGCCAGGGCTGAGCCAAACGGCTTTTGATGGGAAATCTGCGAATTCTCCTGGAAGAGAGTCTGTTGGCCAATCTCTAATGGTGAACAGGCCTGTGCCAGGTAATTTCAGAGGGTTTGGAATGGTCATGCTTAGCCATGGCTCACCAGGAAGAGAACACAGTATGCAGATAGAGAGAAAGATGAAACCCTTTTGCAAAAGGAAGAGAGAGTGTGGGCCTTGGGATGAAAGATCCCCTTAAGTTTCTGGTTCCAGTCCCGTGGGTAAACCTTTTTACCAAGAGGCGTCCCTGTAATTTCTCAATAACCTCTGCAATTCTCCCTCGACTAAAGAAACAGCCACTGTAACCATATGGGTCGGGGAGGGGGTAGCCTTGCGGCAGGCCTCATGAATGCCTTCCTGGGGGCATATTCATTTGCAGGAATCCCGGAATGGAAGTGAGAATAATACATTCCACCGAGTCCCTTCCTTTTTCTGAGCTGACTGCATCATCCCCAATATTTTCTCTTGATCACGGGAAAGACTGATTAATTTCAAAATGAAGTGGTGTTTCTATACAGCTTGCAAGCACACACATTTTAGTAAACTAAAAGGTTATGATTTTCATCTAGTGAAATTTTTTAAAGGAAAGAAACATAACACTGAGAAATGCTTCAGTAAAAATAAAGTATCATACTTACATTTCTTCCTCCAGGCTATTACAGATTTTCTTTATTTCTTCGATCTGTTCTTTCCAATGTCTTATTGATTGATTTAGTTCTGCTATCTCTAAATTGTGATCACTAAGTTCCTATTGAAAATTTTAAAAAATTATGGCATTCAGTCATTGTCAAATGATTCAGGATGGTGGTTCAATTCACTAAATATTCATGTGTCACCCACTCAACTTCTGCACTGGGGGTGTCCTTTAGTTAAAATAAAAGCAATCATTACAATTGTTTCTTCAAAATATAAACTAGGGCAGAAATAAAAAATAATATTTGGGGTGGGGGAGAGCAACCAAATATAGTAGTGAGGATATGACAACTAGAAAAACAACTTTCAAGACATGAATTCACCTTGACTATCATTTTAAAAAATAAACAAATCTATATTTTCATAATCATCTCCAAAATGTTATTCCAGGAGAGAAGAATGATATTATAAACAGGTCTAAACAAATTGCCTCTTTCACCTCAACTGATAGCTATGTTCATGCTGAAGAAAAATTTCTCTCTTAATATTTAATTAGAAGTTTGAAAATAAAACCGGTGAAGACTGTGAAAAAATGTTAGCCTAATTTTAAAAAGGAAATATGGATGAAGAAAATTCATAGTGAGACAGCTATGTTGACAATGCAGTTTGGGAATAAAGAAAAGGGAAGGCAAATGTATCAGAGCCCTGGGCCTGCGTTTCGGCTTGTGAGGGAGAATGGAGCTGGTCAGATCCCTCCGCTCTGCAGCACAGGTGCCAGGGCAGATTATCGAATGCCATCTAAGCCTGCACGCCAACGTGGGGTCATGGACACACCTGGGCAGCGTAAAGGTGCTCTCCATCATGCCACGTGAGACAGGTGACAGCTCCCCAGAACTCTTTCTTTCTCTAAAGAAGTGGTTCTCAATCTTCCTAATGCCGCGACCCTTTAATACAGTTCCTCATGTTGTGGTGACCCCCAACCATGAAATTATTTTCGTTGCTACTTCATAACTGTAATTTTGCTACTGTTATGAATCATAATGTAAATATCTGATACGCAGGATGTATTTTTATTGTTACAAATTGAACATAATTAAAGCAGAGTGATCAATCACAAAAACAATATGTAATTATATATGTGTTTTCCGATGGTCTTAGGTGACCCCTGTGAAAGGGTCGTTCGACCCCCAAAGGGGTTGCGACCCACAGGTTGGCGACCCAAAGGTTGAGAACCACTGCAAGCATCCTTGTGACTGAACTTCTGGGCTATAACTAATTCCAGAGTAACAGGGTCTGAAATCCTAGAACTGCCACCAACAATCAGCAGAACGTCTAAAGGACTCCGGCTGGCCATCAGGATTAGTGACTAAATGCCAAGGCCAACAGGAATGACACTGGTCACCTCCTGTCCCCAGTTCTCCCTGCCCGGGATATGTAGGCCATCTTGAGGACCACGCACCATTATTCTTTTCTGCCAACATGGCATCAGCTTGACCTGGGTGCAGAGTTTTCTAAACTAAAGGTGCCACAGGAAGATTAATCTGTTATCTCCTACTGTCTCAGTCCACAGCCAAAATGTTGTTTTCTAATCTTGAGCAATAACAACAAACTTCACCAATGTCTGATCTCCACAGAAGCCCTTCGAAGAAGGCAATGGTATTACCCCACTTTACGTTTTTCATTTCTATAGATTTCAAAGAGGAAGGGAGAGGGAGAGACAGACAGAAACATCCATGATGAGAATCATTGATCGACTGCCTCCTGCACGCTCCCTATTGGGAATCGAGCCCGCAGCCCAAGCATGTGCCCTTGACCGGAATCAAACCTGGGTTCCTTCAGTCCACAGGCTCTATCCACTGAGCCAAACCAGCTAGGACTTACCCTATTTTATAGGTGAAAAAACTCTGGGCTGGTAGACTCAAGGTTTGAACCTAGGTCTCTTTGACACTCAGGTTTGTGCTTTAAACACTATTCTCCACCAGTAAGGTAGGGCAGGGCGGGCAGGCTATGACGGGGCGAGAGGGAAAATGATACTTTCAAGCCTTGTCTCATTTGGCCTTAGAGATCTTTGGAGTACAGGTTAAGGAGCATGTGCTTCATTTTCCCAAGTTAGAACTCGGAGGGCACTTGGCTTTGATCTATGAGGTCCAAACGAGAGGTGTGTACTTGGGGGGCATGCAGATCAAATGTGGTTTATGCAATCCCTACTTTCTCCTTTGAGTCTAGCCTGACTCACGCTTCCTTACTATGTTGATATTTAAAAAACAGGTAATGATATTCTTAAATATATTGGGGAGGGGGGAATTTTGACTTGACCAATGTTTTGTAATTGGATGTCATAACCGATATAATAAAACTAAAATGATCAGGACCACCATATAAAAAATAAAATGGAATTGGCTGAGCATTCTGGTAAGAAGTGTGATGTTTCAGTATTACTGTTGCCCATATACAGTTTTACATGTATTTTTCAATGCAGATAGAAGAAATGAAGACTCGATTCAACTAACTGTGATAGATTACCGTTCATTTCTGTTTTAATTAACATAGAAGTGGTATTATCATTAACGTTTTCAATTATAGTCACCTCCATAAGGTCCAGTTTTCTAATTTTTAAAACAATGATGATCCCCACAAAATACTTAACATAGTACTGGCTTTCATTCAATGTTATTAATATTTTTAAAAATAGAACTGCAGAGTTCTCAAGTATTTGCTAACTTGAATAAACAGATAGTCCCCTTTCCCTATTATGTTCCTGTACCCAATATAAATGGAGAGACTAAATTCTGTTTTATCATCACATACCCAGAATTAAGGAATCTGCCCCTGGTTATTTCTTTTGTTACGTAAAATAAAGCAATATCATAAAAATGTTATATATGGTATTGTATGCATTTTTAAAAAATCAGTTTTACAGTATTTTGGTCCATCCAAATGCAATCTGTACCTAAGGTGTGCCAAACTTCTTTCTTCCCACCATATTCCTGAAGAAAAAAACACAACTGCAACACAACACACTAAAGTATCAGGAAATGTTAACATGGCAAAAATATTCTTCCAGAACGTAAATTAAAATCAATTCCTTTTTAAAACACCTGTTACCAGTCCTATTAAAGGTAGTGTATATTGAGGTGCCCGGGTCAGGCTTGAAAAGCATAGTTTATCCTTTCTTACCACTGTGCTGGTAGTAACTTTTTCTTTTATGTCCATCTCTTTAATCCTTAATCTATCCAATTGTTTCTTCCTATGATAAGCATCCTGTTTCTTAGATTCACAGATATTTTCATATTCACTCATCTGTAGTGATAAACACAAACCAATGAAAAAGTTTATGAGGGCAACACCGTTTAGAAACTCCTTTTTTAAATTTTATCAATCTAATTTATATTCAATCTAAGTATATAATACTCAATCTAAATATATCAACAATAAATAATAACCAGCCCTGGCTGATGGCTCAGTTGGTTGGAGCATTGTTCTGAACACCTGAAGGTGGCGGGTTCCATTCCAGGTCAGAGCACATATCCAGGGTGCAGGTTCCATACCCAGTAGGGGGCACATGTGGGAGGCAACCAATCGATGTTTCTCTCTCACATGGATGTTTGGATGTTTCCTTCTCTCTCTCCCTTTCTCTAAGATAATAAAGAAAATAATTTATTTTCTGTTAATAAAGAAAATAAATGAACAGCTCCAAGTCTGTTCCCCGCAGATCCAGGGGGAAGGGACTACCAGCGGTTCTCAACCTTCTGGCCCTTTAAATACATTTCCTTGTGTTGTGACCCAACCATGAAATTATTTTCGTCGCAACTTCATAACTGTAATGTTGCTACTGTTATGAATCGTAATGTAAATATCTGATATGCAGTATGGTCTTAGGTGACCCCTGTGAAAGGGTCGTTTGACCCCCAAAGCGGTAGCGACCCACAGTTTGAGAACCGCTGGACTAGACAAAGAAAGAATACACGCATGCCCAGTAAAGTCTGGGTGGTCTAGGGAGGGTGATTGCCTATCAGTCACACCGGGGAGCAGGTCACTGGCCAGAAGAGATGTGGCTACTGCAAGGGCACAAAACCTGAGACACATATGCTCCTGAACAAAGGAAGCTCTTGCCCTCGTGGGACTCTTGTTGCAGGGGGCGTGCCCTCACCCTCTGCACTTGCCCACACGGCCCGCAGACATGTGGGCTCCACACAGGACGGACTGAGGGACTGGAATTAGTCTAATGCTGTGCTGGACCTAACTCCACCAGGGAACAATATAAAAAATACAAAGTAATGCAAAAAGTTCAATGAAACCGAGAGTTGGTTCTTTTAAAAGATAAACAAGATAGATGAACCTTTAGCTGGACTCATCAAGAAACACAGAGAGAGAACCCGAATAAATAAAATCAGAAATGAAAGGGGTAAAGTAACAACGGACACCACAGAAATGGGATTATAAGAAAATACTGCAAACAACTATATGCCAACAAACCAGACAACCTGGGTGAAAGAAACAAATTCCTAGAAACATACAATCTTCCAAAACTGAATCAGGAAGAAGACAAAAACCTGAATAGGCCTGGTAACAACTGATGAAACGGAAGCAGTAAAAAACAAAAAACAAAAAATCTCAGCAAGCAAAGCCCGGGTCTGGATGGCTTCACAGGGGAGTTTTACCAAACATTCAAAGAAGAACTAACACCTCTCCTCCTTAAATTATTCCAAAAAATTCAAGAAGAAGGAAGACTTCAAGGCTCTTTTTTGAGGCCAGTATTATCCTAATCCCAAAACCAGATAAGGCCACAACAAAGAAAGAGAATTATAGGCCAATAACCCTGATAAACATAAATGCTAAAATCCTCAACAAAATACTAGCAAATCAGATCAGCAATATATTAAAAAGATCATACACCATGACCAAGTGGGATTTATTCCAGGGATGCAAGACCGGTACAATATTTGCAAATCAATAAATGTGATATATCACATAAACAAATTGAAAAATCACATGATCATATCAATAGATACAGAAAAAGCATTCGACAAAATCCAACAACCCATTTTAAAAAATATATTTTTATTGATTTCAGAGAGGAAGGCAGAGGGAGAGAGAGATAGAAACATCAATGATGAGAAAGTATCATGGACTGGCTGCCTCCTACATACCCTACACTGGGATTCCAGCCCACAACCCAGGCATGTGCCCTGACTGGGAATTGAACCATGACCTCCTGGTTCATAAGTTGACACTCAACTACTGAGCCACACTGGCTGGGCCAACACTCATTTTTGATAAAAACCCTAAGCAAAGTGGAGAGGGACCATACCTCAACATAATAAAGGCCATCTATGACAAACCTACAGGCAAATCATACTTAATAGGCAGAAACTAAAACCATTTCCCCTAAGAACAAGAACAAAACAGGGTTGTCCGCTAGTATTTTATTCAATACTAGAGGCCCGGTGCATGAAATTCATGCACAGGGGAGGAGGGGGTCCCACAGCTCAGCCTGCACCCTCTCGCAATCTGGGACCCCCTCAGGGGGATGTCCAACTGCTAGTTTAGGCCCAAGCCAATTGAGCCTAACCAGCAGTTGGACATCCCTCTCATAATCTGGGACCGCTAGCTCCTAACTGCTCACCAGCCTGCCTGCCTGGTTGCCCCTAACCACTCTGCCTGCCTGCCTGATCGCCCCTAACCCCTCTGCCTGACTGCCTGATCGCCCCTAACCACTCTGCAAGCCTGCCTGATGTCCCTAACTGCTCACCAGCCTGCTTGATGCCCCTAACCCAGTGGTCGGCAAACTGCGGCTCGCGAACCACATGCGGCTCTTTGGCCCCTTGAGTGTGGCTCTTCCACAAAATACCGACTTCTGCACATGGGCCACGAAGTTTCAATCGCACTGTACATG
>NW_005871214.1:3000513-3002319 GCF_000147115.1 Myotis lucifugus | reverse complement strand
ATCCAAAAAAATGAATTTAGCCCTCCACTTAGCCCATACATAAAGAATAAACTCAAAATGCAATAAAAGCCTCCAATTTAAGTCGGAAACCCATAAAAATCTTAGAAGGAAATCATAGGCAGCAAAATCCCAAGCCTTCCCCCGTAGCAATTATCTTGTGCTGGATCCTTCTCCTAGGGGCAGTGGTCCGGCAACCTCTTTAGCCAACAGGACCCAAATATCCAATAGTCCTTTTTCCAAAATAGCTTCGCCCAGGCCGAAACCCGCTTTCTGCGCATGGGCCCAGGAAGTTTTCAATCGCCCTGTCCGCGCACCCGCATGTGGTATTTTGTGGAAGAGCCACACTCAAGGGGCCAAAGAGCCTTATGTGGCTCGCGAGCCGCAGTTTGCCAACCATGGTCTAGGGCAAAAGAAACAAAGGAGATAAACAGATGTTTAAAAATAAAAAGCTTCTGCACAGCAAAAGAACCCTGTAACAAAATGAAAAGGGAGCCCACTGCATGGGAGAATATATTTGCCAATGACACATCTGATAAGGTGTTAATTTTCAACATATATAAATAACTCATACAACTTAACAAAAGGAAGACAAACAACCCAATAAAAAAATGGGCAAAGGACCTGAATAGATATGGCTCTAAAGAGGACATCCAGATGGCCAAGAGACATATGAAAAAACTAGTAGCCCGGTGCACAAAATTTGTGCACTCGAGGGGGGGGGGTCCCTCAGTTATTAAACATTTTACAGCACAACACTGACCATAGTTGATTCATATCTTCAGTAATTGTCATCATTGCAAAGTTTTCAGTCCCCATATGGATTTCTGGATATAATAGGTGATGCGCTGTCCCTGTCCTTTGTAGCCTTTGTTACCTTAAGGACTCTAGTTTTCCATTTATATGTTTAAGTACCAACCTTACCGGCTTAAAAATGTAAGCTTTTAACACTGCTCTCTCTGTTCCGTATCCTTCCGATAAAAAGTGGAGTTGGGTTGCAGCACAGGAGAGAAATTCAGAAGGGGAATATTGAAGTAATGACTACAGTAGGAGAAGAGGGAACCTGTTTCCCTGGCCACAGGCGTTGGCGCCCTGGACCACAGGGCTGGTAGCTTCTCTGGGTGGCTGCAGCCTGGGACCTCTGGCCAGTAGCTTGTCCATCTCCTGGGCTGCAGCCAGCCCCAGGCGCTGGCGCCAGGACCAAAGGTGGGCGGCTTCTTCTTCTGGGGGCTTCTTCTTCTTCTGTGCTTCAAGGGAGGGTAGTCAGTTACGTGTCATGCAGAAATAGGCATCACCAATTGCAGAAGCCGGGTGTGGGGCAGGGAAGCCCCAGCCAGGGAAGCTGGCTGAGGCTGCTTCCCTGCCCATGCACCTGGCTTCTGTGATCTCCCCTGCACCGGGCTTCTGCGGTCACCCATCCCAGAAGCCGGGTGCAGGGCAGGGAAGCCACGGCTGGGGAGCTGGCGCACCCAGCTTCTGCGGTCATGGATTGCAGAAGCCGGGTGCGGGGCCGGGAAGCTGGCACACCCAGCTTGTGCGGTCACAGATTGCAGAAGCCGGGTGCGGGGCAGGGAAGCCGCTGCCTGGGATGCTGGCAGCGGACTCTTCCCTGACCCGCACTCAGCTTCTGCGGTCACAGATCGCAGAAGCCGGGTCGGGGGCCGGGAAGCTGGTGCACCCAGCTTCTGCAGTCTCCGATCTCAGAAGCCGGGTGGGGGGCCGGGAAGCCGCGCTGGGGGCGGCTGTTTCCCTGCCCTTGCATCTGGCTTCTGTGATCGCCTTTGCACTGGGCTTCTGGGGTCACTGATC
>NW_005871214.1:2925129-2943113 GCF_000147115.1 Myotis lucifugus | reverse complement strand
TGCTGAGCATGCATTAACAAACAAAGACCAGAATCTGGCTTTAAAATAATGATCTCATTAAACATTTACGGCACAGCAGGTATACTTCTGCAAACAGTTGCAATTTTACAAACCAACCCTAACATATCTAGAAGGACATTTTAAAAGTACTCATCTGAGCCCTAGCTGGTTTTGCTCATTGGCCTGCAGACTGAAGGGTCCCAGGTTCGATTCTGGTCAAGGGCACATGCCCCATTTGCAGGCTCGATCCCCAGTAGGGATTGTGAAGGGGGCAGCTGACCAATGATTCTCTCTCATCATTGATGTTTCTATCTTTCTCTCCCTCTCCCTTCCTCTCTGAAATCAATTATATATATTGAAAGCCCAGGAAGCTGCTGAAAGAGCACTGACAATTTTTTTTCTCAGCAAGAGGCAGCCAGAATCTGCAAACCCTAGAGTCTCACTATTTAAGGTTTGGAATTTCAGAGGAGGGCTTTTGTGTTAGGAAAAAAGTAAGCAGACAAAGGATAAGAGCAGACTATTATTGTGGGGAGTATGTGTGAGAATAAACACATGGCAAAGTTTTACAGCCCACAACCTCAGGAGCTTAAAGGAATAAAAACACTAATATTGAATCAGTGTACTTGCTAGAATATGAACATCTCTCCACCCTTAGCTAACCTAACAGTCATTTAACACCTCTCTCTCTCTCTCTCTCTCTCTCTCTCTCTCTCTCTCTCTTAATGTGCAGGATAGTATCTGTGTTATAGCAAGTCTAGAAGTTTCAGGACCAGAAAGGTATTCTTTCTTTAAAAATGTTATTTTCTATCTATCTATCTATCTATCTATCTATCTATCTATCATCTATCTATCTATCTATCTATCTATCTATCTATCTATCTATTTATTTAGAGAGTAATTTATTGCTCCACTTATTTATGCATTCATTGGTTGGTTCTTATATGTGCCCTGAGCAGGGATTGAACCTACAACCTTGGTGCATTGGGATGATGCCATAGCCGACTGAGCTACTTGGCCAAAGCAGTATTCTGTCTTTTATAACAATGGGCACAGCATACAGCTAGTCCTAGGCTAAAAACTCATGTGAAGTTGGTTTTAAAAGATGTGGTTGTGCAGTGGCCCCATAGAAATGCTGAAACTGGCTAACTGGAGGTTTGGATAGATGAGTCTTCTCCTAGACCTGCTGATCTCAGCTATGCAGCGAAGACCACTTCTTATGCAGCCTCAGTGTCCTTAGCACAGACTTACCCTTGTGATAGTAAATAAAGAGAGAGCTGTGCTCTGATATTCTTATTTTTCCTTTAATTTAGTCTAATGTTCTGATTAATGATGATTTTTACAAGACTTGAAGGTTAGAGACACTGACTTAAAGGTAATTCAGCAAAATTGACATCTGATGTTAAACCTGAAGTGAAGAGAACTCTGGCATGTGACTTAAGTTTTTTAAGAGATGTTTGTCTTGCAAAGACACAAGTCAAAGAGTCAAACTTGTGAAAAGAAAAGGAGGAAACATCAAGTGTCAAAGCCTTCACTCTTTGAACATCCTTCTTTATAGAGTTTTAGCAGAGTTGTGGAGGAGGATTCTTACTTCCCTTTTCTAACATCGGTTAAAGACAAACCATCAAGAGTTTGAGAATCAGTCCTCTTTATTCTTCCTTTTGCACCTGTCAACTAACAGGGAATGAAATTGTAACTCACACATAAACCAAAGAGTAGAGACAAACAGTTCACACTGAAAAGAAGAAGAGCAATACCACTAATAGCACATGTTTATTAACATACTAGTGGCCCAGTGCACAGTTTTGTGCACATTTAAAGGAAATTAATTAGAAGGTGGTCGGCAGGGCAGGACTGGGGAGATGGGCTGGACACACCCCAGAGCCAACCTTCTGTGGTCCCTCCCCGGCAATTGCACCTGGGGTGGTGCTGTGGCTTGAAGGGCATATGCAGAATGAGTGGGGTCCCTCCTGGCAGGTAGGATCCCTCGGCCTGGCCTGCAGGGATAGGGCTGAAACTGGCTCTCCAACATCCCCCGAAAGGTCCTGGAGTGCGAGAGGGAACTCTGCAAAGTTGCTGTTGTACAGGGTGTGGAATGCAAATACAAATGTGCAGTAAACAAGATTCGGGCCGACAGTGCCCCAGCAACAACATAACCCACGGCCAAAGGTGGAATCGGGAGGCTCCGCAAGGAATCGGGCTCCCTCCTCTCTGGTTTCGGGGTGTATCACCTGAGAACTGCCACTGCCAAGTCACTGCAGCTTGGCAGCTCCTGCATTGAGTGTCTGACCCCCTGGTGGTCAGTGCGCGTCATAGCGACCAGTCGGATGGTTGGACACTAGCATATTAGCCTTTTATATATATAGATAGCAAGCGACAGACCCTGGGGCTGTGTTTCACATGGAAGCTCTCATTTAATCCTCACCACAAATTTATAAGGAAGGATGCTAATGCTCCCATTTTACAGGGGTAAGGAGGGTGGATCTGGGGCTCAGATTAGGTAACATGACTCCACCCCTAAAGCCCTTAGTGGCAGAGTCCAGTTCAGAGCCAGGTTTGCCTGGCTTCAGAGCTCCAGCTGTGATCCAGGGTACTCCACTGTCCACTGACATTTCCAAACAACTACCACTGTCCGCACTAGGGAAGCCAGGGGCAGGGCAAACAAAGGGTCTAAAGCTTCTGAACCTTAACAGGCCAATTCCAAGGTAGGGGACAGCTCCAAGCCTCCCCAGGGTGTCCACCTGTGGAGCTGGACTTGGGCTCGGAATTCAATGAAAGAAGAGGATACCGTGTGTTTAATGTTTTGCTTTGCCCACAAAAAGAAACCAAGAAAGCTCCGATATTATATTTCTGACATCTAGTTCCTTGAAAGGGACACCATGCAACCTGATGCTGCAGTGACTAGGAAGTGATTGGTTGGAAGCACAAATATTGGGAGTCTCTAAAGCCAGCTCGCTTTCCCTCTGGGCTTTGGCATGTGCAGCTAGGCTGGTTAAGAGGCACAAGGGCAGTGGGAAAGTTCTGGCTCAGACACTGTCTGACTTCCCCAGCTCAGGTTCATCAGCAGAAAAAAGAAGAAAATGCTCATCACACATATGTAAGCAGGCCAGCACTTACCGTGTTCAGTAGCTAGCAGCTGGGGTCAATTCAGAAGAGGGTGAAATTAGTCCATGTCAACACAGAAAGCCATTCCACAGTAGCAAGTAAAGTTATACTCAGTTGCCTCAGTCGGAAAAAAGTCACTGCAGGACCTTAAAGGATGTTACTTTAAAACAATGTGATAGTCCAAGAAGAATTATTATATCTCTATTATAGTATTTTGAATTCCATACAATCTACATACAGGTCATGCTATGTGGCAAATTATTTTGCAAATTAATATCAAGAACGGTGTAATTTTTCTCAAATAAATTATATTTTATTAGATAATGCTAGTTATTTAAGAGATGGTTATTTGTTGAACAAATAAATAAAAGCATCTTTGCTTTGACTTTTCTGCTCAATCAGGAAGCTCAAAGCCAAATTTAATACAAAATCAGCAGATACTAACATTAGTCATAGCAAATTTACTTCACCCATTTTTCTTTTTGGCTTTGGTTTCCTTTTTTTTAACTTTCATTTTTAAATTAAAATTTTTGAGACACTTGTAGATTCACCTGCAATTATAAGAAATAATACAAAGAGATTCCTTGTACACTTTGTGCAGTTTCCTCCAATGGTAATATTTTGCAAAACTGTAATATAACACCATCCCAGGGTGGGGGCATTGATTCAGTTCCTCAATTTTATTCAGATTTCCCTAGCTTTACTTCACGTGTACGTGTGTGTGTGTGTGTGTGTGTGTGTGTGTGTTAAGTTCTATACACTTTTATCACCTCTGTCAGTCTGTGTCCACCACCACAGTAAAGATCCTAAATAGTTCCAATACAAAAATTCCCTCTTGTTGCCATTTTATAACCACACCCACCTCTCACCTCCCTCAAATTCTTTCACATCTTATTCCATTTTTAACAGCCCTGTTGTCTACATTACTTGGAAGTCCATAAGGGATAAGAAGAAATGAATAAATATTTTAAAAGCAAGGTTATATTCCTCACAGCCTTGTTGACTATGTCATTTAGCCCAGCCAGACAGCAAAGCCAAGCCTCTATGTTCCCAACACGGCGCCTCTCCTGGCCCTGGGAAAGCATATTTGCACCAGGCAGTGTCCCACATTTTAATTTCACAGGCAGTTGTTAAGCGCCCCGCGTTCCAGGTATGTGCTTGGGGCTGAAGAAACAAAGATGAATAGAGCACAGGTGTTCATCAACAACGGGGAGGCAGAAATGTAAAGAAGTAATTGCAATGCAGTGATAATACAATTTATTTCCAATATTTGGTTTCTAGTACAGATTAAGAAGCACAGAGTTGGAAAGATGAAGAGTTATTTTAATGATGGATAAAAATTGTCAATTCCTAAAAATATTTTAAACAGGGGATTATTACCAGGGGAACTATTTAACCAATGGCACTAAAAAAAAAAAGAAAGAAAAAAAAAAGCAAACATAAAGGGTGCATGTATGTGTGCGTGTGTGTGTGTGCGTGTGTGCGTGTGTGTGTGTATTCAAATTAGTGAAAGATCTTCATCTTACTGAAAGAATAAAAGCAATACCACGAATAGCACACATTTACTAACATATGCCT
The DNA here is from genome assembly GCF_000147115.1 of Myotis lucifugus. Taxonomy (NCBI): domain Eukaryota; kingdom Metazoa; phylum Chordata; class Mammalia; order Chiroptera; family Vespertilionidae; genus Myotis; species Myotis lucifugus. The sequence continues at coordinate 2,938,433 of NW_005871214.1, read as the reverse complement.
AGCGACAGGCCCTGGGGCTGTGTTTCACATGGAAGCTCTCATTTAATCTTCACCACAAATTTGTAAGGAAGGATGCTAATGCTCCCATTTCACAGGGGTAAGGAGGGTGGATCTGGGGCTCAGATTAGGTCACTTGACTCCACCCCTAAACCCCTTAGTGGGTTTCATACTGAAAGAAGTTCAGAGCCTCATACTGTAAAAAGAAAGCAACCAAACATGAATAATTTTAAATTGAAAGTTGCAAACAACAGAGGATATACTTGGGCAAAAGGGGGGAAAGGAGCAAAAGGGAGAAATAAGTACTTCAGCCTGGCCAGTGTGGCTTAGTGGTTGAGTGTTCACCCATGAACCAGTAGGTCACAGTTTGATTCCCAGTCGGGGCAAATGCCCAGGTTTCGGGCTCGATCTCCAGTAGGGGCGTGAGGAGGCAGCCAATCAATTATTCTCTCTCATCATTGATGTTTCTATCTCTCTCTCCCTTCCTCTCTCTGAAATCAATGAAAACATATATATATATGAGGAAGTACTTCAAATACCACAAATGGCAAAGACTGAAAAGACAAGGGATCTGTAAAAAAATTATAACAGGGAGCCCAATAAGACTAGAATATAGGCACTAAATACATTCTTCACCTAAAATTAGGGGGAAGTTGATAAATTTATTCCTTCCTTCATTCAAAAATACTGAACCAATCATGGGCCAGGCTATCTTCTAGGTACTGGACATAAAAAGGTGAGTAACTGCCCTAGCTCAGTGGTTCTCAACCTTCTGGCCCTTTAAATACAGTTCCTCATGTTGTGACCCAACCATAAAATTATTTTCGTTGCTACTTCATAACTGTAATGTTGCTACTATTATGAATCATAATGTAAATATCTGATATGCAGGATGGTCTTAGGTGACCCCTGTGAAAGGGTCGTTCGACTGCCAAAGGGGTCGCGACCCACAGGTTGAGAACCACTGCCCTAGCTGGTTTGACTCAGCGGATAGAACCTCGGCCTGCAAACTGAAGGGTCCCAGGTTCAATTCCGGTCAAGGGCATGTATCTGGGCTGCGGGCTCGGTCCCCAGTAGGGGGCATGCAGGAGGTAGCCAATCAATGATTCTCTCTCATCATTGATGTTTCTCTCTCTCTCTCCCTCTCCCTTCCTCTCTGAAATCAATAAAAATATATTTTAAAAAATGTGAGCAAGTCCCACATGCAGCTGGAGTGCAGACAGGCACACACACAATCATCATATGGTGAGAGAGGCACCCTTATGGGGAAGGACAGTGAGTTAGAGTACACGAGAGGGTTGGCTAATCAAGATAGGGTAAAAGAGGGTCAGGGAGGGTTTCCTGGAGGAAGAGGTGCCTATGCCGAGCCTTGAAGGATAAGTGAACTAAATCACACAAAGTGTGTGCATAAGGGGTTCGGGAAGAGAGAAAAGGGAAAAGGGATCCTATGTGCAAAGTCCTTGAGGCCAGGGAGTTCAGAGGCAAAAGTCAGAGTGCTCAGCAGGAAACTAGAAATTTGGGAGTCAAGAGACTAATTAAAGTAAAAAATTTAATTCTTTGAGATCTACAGGAGTTGTAGAGAGAACACTAAAATGTATTGGGAATGTCCTATGTTCCAGACATTGCACTAGATTCCTTTTCATATGTCAGCACATTGAATTCTCACAACAACCCTGTGGTTCAGGAACGATTAATTCTGCTTTACAATGAGGAGCCCAGGATTTGGAGAGGTTAAGTAACGTGTCCAAAGTCACACATGTATAGGTGCTATCGTTTGGATTTAAACTCAGAGGGTCCAATTCCAACATCCAGGATCTCAGTTAACCAGGTTGTTTTTATTATCTATTTTTATTGTGCTTTTAAAATTACTATTAAAATCACAAAAAAGTTATGGAATTTTGCTTTAAATAAAACCAGCCATCAAGGCATAATCTAGGGTCAACATATTGAGCCCCCATTCAGACATGTAGTCCTACTTACCATTCAGTCTTTGAAGATGCCTCCCTGATAGCCCCGCCCCCTCGACACAATGCTGGGCTTGGTGCTGCCACATATGCTTTCATAATTCCCTTTGTCTTGTCTGCTCTCCAACTGGACTGTAGGCTTCAAGAGGGCAGGCTCATCGCTGTATCACTAGCACTTGGTACAGTTGCTGGACATACGGCAGTAAGTCTACACATCCATTAAGTAACTATTCTAAATCAAAGTTAACTGGGAAAAAATTAACATTGGAATATGCACTTGTAACCAATCGTCTTCAACCTGAAAGTGGAAGGAATAATCTTAGCTATTTTTTGCCGAGACTGTACAGATTAATGAGTCAATGTCTTCTGTATATGTGCGGTCCTCAGAGGGTTCCATGTGTATAGCAAATGCTACTGTTTATTTTCTATGGTATATGAATGATCTTGAGAATAACATCATCATCACCATTTGTAATTGCAGTGGCAGCAATGAGGAAACAGGTTCAATTAATTATCACAAGTTTTATGGCCTGAGAGATGTCAGAGTTTGACATAGAGAAACATTAATGAGATTCCATGAGAAGCCCAAGAGAGAAGCTAATGCTTAAGTGGGTACCCAGCTACTTGACGACTGGAAAAGACTTTTAAGGGCAAAGGACTCATGCACAAACACGGTATGTGTTGGGAGAATGCCAACCAGGAGGCAGGACAGAATGAAAGATGGATGTAAAAGGAAGCAAAGAGCAGGGAAGTGTAGCTCTGGTGACTTAACTATTGGCTTTAAAATCTCTTGGTGTATTCATTGAAAATAAAAATTTCTCGATCCATCACCAATTAACCAAATAAGAATCATTGTGAACAAAGCCCTAGAATTTGCATTTTAACAGGTTTCTCGGGTCGTTTTAAGCACTGAAAAAAGCAGTGACCCACTAGTTCTTAAATCCTTGAAAACAGATAACCACAGGATAGAAAAGTGAGGAGGTTCAGTGATGCTTGTTGTCTAAGAGGAAGATGAGCAGTCCAAAGAGGTGTTGGAAAGGTATTATGAGTTCAGATGACGGGCAGAGATTCATCATATTCATCACACCCACTTCGGAAGGCAGATCTCCTCACAGATCTACGCTGCACCCCGCTCCGCTGCACCCCACCCCGCTGCTCTCATCCACGCTTCCCTGGCTGGGGGGACTGGCTGCCACCTCAGGCTTGTCTTCACATCTTGCTCTTTCCCCTAGTATTCAGTATTTCAGTCTTCTGTGAAGCACATACCCAGAGGTGCCCATAAATATTTAAGTAATGTTGATTTGATGTATTCGTGGTCTTTGAATTTAAAAAAGCAACATCATTTGATGTTTCACAGCTTCTAACAGGCAAGCATCTCTACTTGATTTTATTGTAGGTTATTCAGGACATCTTTTCCTAGGGATGATGGTACCTCATCGCTCTGATCAATGGAGAAACAGTGGTTCTAATTTAGGGATAAAAGCAATAAATACACCCCTAAATCCACTTTTTTTAGAAGACATGAAGAGAGATTTATGATTTGAAATGTAGCTCAAGGGGTCAAATCCTGCATTAAGGGGCTAGAGTATGATGTAAAAAGAAATGAAACAATATATTGATATTGATACTGAAGATTTTAATCACTGACAAAACTATTGGGGGGAAAAAAACCCCTGGCCCTGTGGTGGAAGATGATGGAGGTCGTAATTACTCTGTGGAACATTTAAGCCACTGTTAGCTTTTGCTTGAATCAATTCAAAGCACTTGGCCAGCCTCACGCATCCTCCCAGCTCCCAGAAGTGGCCCTAACTCAGGAATCATGCCCTCATGGGAGAGAAAGCGGGAAAGTAACCACCCCACTCCTGTAAGGCTGTCACATGGATTTCAGCTTGGCAAGGAAATTTCCTAACAAACCACATGGCCCATTTCTGTCTTTGAATGTTCGAACAATCCGCTAAAATAGTATTTCTGACAAAAATAACATCCTTTTCCCACCCAAGTGTTTGGCATCTAAATGCTATTCTAAGCATTTTAGAAAGAAAGATAAATTAGTCAAAGCTATTTACAACAATGACTTCCAGTGCTGTGGCCAGAGATAGAGAGAACTTCACTTGAATTGCCAAGAAGGGAACAGGGTGTCATATAAGCCCTGGAAACGAGCCAGGGGACCAGTCCGCTCTGGGCTCCAAGAGGATTTGGAAGGCTGCCCAGGCTCAGGCAGCCAGGGTGGGGGTGCATGGGAAATGAGAAACGGGGTCTTTTCTCCAGTTTTAGGGTAAGGATTGCATATTAATGCTAACGTGGCCCAGCTCAATCATTTTAGCTACTCTAGTCGGGCCTTCCTACCAGCAAGAAAGAAGCCACCCACCAGTTACAAAACTTTTCCTTTCTGTACAAGGCTGGGGCCTGGTCTTTGCTCAATGTCTGCACTGGTTTCCACTGTCTGGGGGAAGAACATGGCTTTAAACACTGAGGTAACGACAGACGACTCTCCCCAGCTCAGTAGCCAGTCACTCACACTGCACATCGCTGCATCCCTGCTTTTCTACCTCGTGCCTCTTCTGTGGATGCTAAAGACTTGTTGCTTCTTCACATGTAGCCAGATCCAGTCTGGGACACAAAACACAGAGGGACCTCAAGGGCAGAGGGCTCCTCGCTGGGTCTCCCTTCTCACCAGTGCCAGTTCCCTAACCTTCACCTTGTCACCATTAAGCTTAGGATCGTGGGTACGGATGAGACTCCAACAGAGAGGCATCAGAAGAGCTGGTTAACATGCAGCCTCCTGGGCCTCCCCACACCTACTGAGTCAGATGGAGGGCTGGGAATCTGCATTTCAACGTGCTCCAGAGGTAAATATGATGCACATAGAAGGTTAAGGACCACAACCATAGGTGCAAAGTCTTAGTATCGAAATGTATTTAGTTCTTGAGTTTAATGGTGAATTAAAAAAGCAAAGAATAACATCTGAACCTTGTTTACTGGGCTTTGGAAAGTGAGAGACTGAATAGCGAAGAATAATGATATTTGGGAAGAACAGGTAGGAACCCAGAGAAAAAGGCCAACATGACCCCACCTTGACAGTACAGAGTCTCAGGCTTTAGTGTAACTGTTAGGGTGGCTCGGGCATGAATCAGGGGAGTGCCCTGGATTTCCCTCTTAATCGTCAGGAGTTGCATAGATGCTCCACAATTCAAGAACAATACAGTGCTCTCTGCCCACCTGCATTGTCTATTAAACAGAGCCACGATGATAAGCCATACACCTTTGACTTAGGTTTCATCTTTGTCACAGAATCAATGTTTGTAAAATAAGGCTGGGGGTTGGGACTCTAAATTTTATTGATGCAAACTCCAACCCTCTCAGCTGTGGCCATCCAGTTTTCACTTTTTCTCTATGCCTTAATTTCTCTCATTGGACATGCAGATAGTACCCATCATATATACATTTTAGGGTTGTTAAAGAGGGCTGAGCAGTGGAAAAAGCAGGGCACAAAATAGTTATTAATACTATTAATCAGTGTTAATACTTTCACATTATTTAAAAATGAACACTGAACTGACAATGAACCGCTTGGCTAAAGTCTGGGGTTGATTTATGGATTTAAATTATTCACACGCTATCACCTATGGCCGCAGACACTTCCAAGTTCAAGTTCTTTGGAATATCATATAATTTTCTGGAGCTTCCACAGAGTTGCTGATTCTCTTAAAAGATGGCTATGAGCCTTGCAACCTGCTCTCCTTCCATTTCAGGTCTAATAGGAGGGAGGTTGTTTTTGTTATTTGTTTTGTGTTGTTCTTTTAAATAGAACCTAAAAAAACAACAACACCCTAGGTTAGACCTAAATAAGTCTGGATATGTTGTACTGCCTCGACAATGTAGCAACAATAAAATGTGTGCTGCAATTGCTGCCCTCCTACCGCAATGCGTGTACAATACATCTGACGGAGTGTGTCTATTTCCAGGGCACCTATCACCATGGCAGCTGAGCAGAACTCTCCGGAACAATCAGGTTAGCAATATAGCCCTTGGTTACTGCCTCCTGAAAGCTTTGCTCTTGAATAAATGGGAAATTTTCTGTTCTTTTGTTTATTTTTAAGAAGCCATAAAACCCTCCAAAATAGATGATTATTGCTAAATACTGCTTGATTTTATGAAAAATAAAATAACAAGCCCTCTTCCCACTGATACCAGTTAAAAAAATCATTTTGTTTCTTGCCTTTAGAAAAGTGTTTCCAATCTTCATGACCACGTGAAACACATAGAATGTATGTGCTTTGAACTACATTTTAAGATTCTCTTGCCTACAGGTTAAATAAGAAAAGAGACAGTAGTGATGTTTACAATAAGCCCGCCTTTACAGTAATTGGAACTAACTGGTATATTCATTGAATCAATAAAGGAGAATAGTGCCAATTCCCACTTTCCCAGTGATCCCACATATAGGCTTTGTAACATGCCTCATAACATAGTCATTTAAAACTGATGGAGGTGTAAATTTATATCATCTTTCTAAAAAGCAATTTGGCAATAGGAGCCTTAACATGTTCATACCTTGTATCTTAGTCCATTCAGGCTGCTATAACAACATATGACAGACTGGGTAGCTTATAAACAACAGCAATTTCTTACAGTTCTGGGACTGAAAGTCCAAGATCAAGGCGCCAGCATGGTCACATTCTGGTGAGAGTCACCTTCCTGCTTCACAGTTGTCCTACCCACATGGTGAAAGAGGCGCGGAGCTCTGTGGGGTCTCTCTCACCACCAACACTGTACCTCCAGCCTGGACCTTGCTTCCGAGTTCCAGGTTCAAGTCACTAACTGCTTACAGTATATGCCCCATAAGCTCCTATGAGCTCATCCTTCCTGCCTCCCCTTCTCTTCACACCGTTCTCACAGTCAGCACAAGGATCACATTAGGTGCTGCGTTCTCTCCCACTGTCCCCTTCGTACCCACACTCACACTTCAATTTCTACTTCCCAAATCTCTCTCAAATTCTGCTTCTGTTTTCGTTTAGAGTTTAGACCCTCATCACTATTCACTGCATTTTTGTTATGAGCTCTAAACATCCTCTTGGTTGCCAATCTATCCTTTGCATGAAGAAATCTTTCTGGAATGTAACTCTGATCATGGTAGTCCCCTTTAAGAAGCTAGAAGTCACCCTACCTGCCCTACCTGATCTGGCTCCTTCCCACCTACCCCACTTCATCTCCCATGGCTTCAACATTGACTTCCTACTTTCCAAGAAAACAGAACTATCCTGGCTCCCTGAACCCACATGCGATTCCCCGCTCTTAGGAATTTGCAGGTTCTCTTATCTTCAACTGGAATCCTCTCACATACGCCACCTCCCTGCAAGCTACACATTTCCTTAGCTCAAGGTTCAATTCCTTTTGTTCCCCTTCCTCCATGGCATCATTATTTCCTGCACATATTTCCATGGTATATTAATGATTCGATCAAAATTTACTAAGAACCCAATATCATGCATGCACTGTGCTGACTGTTGGATAGATGGACTAGAGGGACTCCCATCACATTTATTGACCTCGCTTTATTTACGGCCCTGAACTGCTAGAGGGCAGGCACTGGGTAATAATCACCTTTGTATCCCCAGAACATGGCAAAAGTAGGTAATTAATAAATGTGTGTTCAACCAGCTGAAGCTGTAGTCTTTTGGCTGTCCCATCAGAGTGATTAAACTTTACAACTGTAAAAGTAACTCATATTTTCTAATGGGTAGCCACTGACACTTCATAAGAGTGAAACACTGTTCACAGATCAACTGTGTTCAGAGAGCACGTGATTTAGCAGTCCTTAATCATGCATTATTAGGGATATAAATGGATAATTTCTGAGTCCCCTCATAATCCTATTATAAAAATGACTGATAGTATAGGGAACATATTTAGTCCCATTGTAGTCTGCTTCCAAAAACTGTGATCTCTAATCCATGCTGCATTGATTTGCCTGATAGAAATCTTGCTTGTAGTGTTATTCAGCATTTAAGGAGACAGGCAAGAGAAAGGAGTAGAGATTTGATTTATAGCTAAGGAGTGACATTTTTGTTCTTGGTTAATATTTAAAAAATCAAATGATATACAATCTTTGATGATACTCTGTGGTTGATATATGAATCTGTAAACCCCATTTTTTCTTACTAAGGCATTCTTTTGGTTTTACACTGAGGCTTATTCCAAATTCAATCTCATGTTCTGATTCTATTGGAAATCACTAACTGGCATGTACCTTTTGCTTTTTTCGCTGAATAAATACATTAATTAATCAGTTTAAAAATGTAGGAAGGTGGTATGAATTTTCATGAACTAACACTATGACTTGTTCATTAAATCTAAATATTTCCAAATCATCCAAGAATAGGGGAAGTAATTGCACATTTGCAATATGGTTGAAATGGAAAACGTATTTGCAGATTTGAAATTATATGGATTCAATATAAATCTTTATCTGTCAATTTACTAAGTATTTAAGACTAAGTTTTCTTTCTTTTTAAACTTTCTTTTAGAAAATTGAAAGAAGCTTGGTTGGAGTTGTCCCAAAACACTTTCCAATATACTTTCCTGAAATCCACTCACTGTGGGATCGAATGTCACAAATGATGGGTTTTTACCACAACTTCTGAAAACTTTCTTTGTTCCTCAAGCCAGGTGAGCCAAGTTACAAATCTGTTCATTCATTTCTATTTCCTGAAAGATTAGATATTCTCGCTCAATAGCCAGTCCCTTGAAGGGCTCCTTTCTCTGCCTTTAGAATTACTCTCTTATTTCTTTAATCTCTTTGGTTTCATGTAGTTGACCTTATTGGTCAGAAAAGTGTTTTTGGCTTTTGTCTGCCATGAAAGAAAAGCGATGACCCATCTAATTTGCTCTTCTTGGTTTTCTACTCCTGTCAAAGCCACTGTCTTCACTATGAATACTACCCTGTGCCATTCTTATTATCAAGTATTGTGGTTTGAGTAGTCTCTAAAAAATAATTTCAGTGATTGGCTTTCATGGGCTAAGAAAGCTTCTACATTTAAAGGTTTGTAATGAATCAAGCAATGTATGTAGTGTACATTTAGTCTGCAATGGCGTAATCATACAACTGAGACTCCGTGAGTTTTAATTAGAATAAAGCTCTTTTAAAAAATTTAAAAATCTTCTCATTCCACCCCATTATTCTTATTTAGTTTCTGTTTTTTACTTATGGTTTTGCACCTGTTTGTTGATTACTAATTCACATCTGTTCCTGGCTTTGCTATAAATCAATTGTAAACACTAGGAAAGTCACTTAATATCTTCGTTTGATTTTCTTCAGTTTTAAAGTCAAGAAGGTTAGTAAGGATTCTCTAAATTTCTTCTCAGCATTAATATTTAAGGATTCTAAAATTTCCTTTAGCATCATAGGATTCGGCCACCCTATGAAAATCAGAGTGTCCTGCATAAAGTGTCCAATATTTCTTCAGCATGGGGAGGCAGGACCTACATGTATCATACAACTAGAACCCTTCTGGCTCCCCCAGAGTTTGATCACCTACTTTGGAGTTTGATTACCTACTTTAAAACAGGGTACAAGCAACTAACAAAAGGCCTCTCTAAGGAGCTGTCATGTAGTCTCAGAAGAGAATTACAAGATAGAAACAGCCATAGAAAGATCAGGAAAAGAGAGAATGCTTGGTAAAGAGAACAGCGAGTGTAAAGAGCTAGGCAGAAACTAACTGGGCATCTAGAGAAACATGAAGCAGGTCAGTGTGGCCGGAAATGGTGTATGAGAAGGAAAGCGGTAGAAAGTCAGATCAGAAAACGAGGCAGAAATTAGATCTTGCAGGGTCTTTTAAATCGCAGTAAGGAGCTCGGATTTTCTTCTGAGCACTTTGGGAAGACGATGAATGGCCCTGGCTGCTCACATCCTTTGAGTCACACTCTGAAGCTGCCACGCAGAGAGCAGCCTGCAAGGGCAACAGTGGAGGCACAGGACCAGTAAGACATAATGTGAAACCTTGAAGAGCAGTTCTCACACAATTCACCTTTTGAACGTTTGCTAGAATATTCACGGAGATTTCTATGTTTGTTTGAATATGGCTCCTGCTTGGGGCTGGTGTGTATAAAGTATGCCTTCACTCTATATGGTTGCTGCTGGCCCATGTGGTTTTTCTCCCTGTGCCTTCCTCCCTTTTGTCCATAATGCATTCAGACAAGGCTACTATGGAAAATGCACACAATAAAAGAATCCCCGAGAACCCAAACAAAGGCTGGTCTATACCACAACCAGCGAGTGAGTCCTGCCAAAAAAAGGAAGTACCGCTGGACTCCAAACACGCTCAGAACCAGACTGACTTCTTCAGTTCCCTTCAGCTTTGTCCACACCTGGATTTGTTTCAAGAAGATGCATCTCAAAGCAAGCGGTCCATTTGGTTCTGAAACCTTACTTTAATTCTAATTACCGCCTCTCACCACAGGGTCTTCATTGCATTCGCCTTCTTCAGTCAGGTGCTTTATTACTCGGCTCTCATTCCTCACCTGGCCAGTTTTTAAAATCAGGATTTTTTTTTCTTCAAGAAATACTGATCAGAGTCAACTCTCAATAAAGGAATGCTAGCATAACAATGAAATGCAGCAGATTATCTATCTGGAAACAGGGAGAGCCCCACAGTTCAGGACGGTGGGGGAGGAGGGAGAAATCACTCACAGTGTGTGTAAATGATTGGCAAATACTACAAGAACAAAGGAAAGAAATTGCACATGTGAGCCTGTGTGCGCATACATGTACATAGCTCTTTTCTCCTGAGTCACAATGTATTTCATATGACAAAGGCTAATTAAATATCTCTGAAACGTTAATTGCAGGTTTCTGAAAATAATTCTGAAACTTTGCATGGTGTCAGGACATTAAAGTACATTGATCACAAAACTAAGAAAATGCCACATGGTATCATAGAACCTCAAAACTTGAGGTTGAAAAGAACATTTCTGTTAGAATCCTAAATCTTTTATAATATTCAATATTGACTGCCAAGCTCCCAACATTATGGATCAATTTGTAGACAGACTACGGACATTACTCATTATACAACACAAAGTAGCCTGATCAGATTGTGAACTTACACCAGCTGCTTGTTCCCCCACACCCAACCCTGGAGACGGCACAGAACAGAAGAGGAGGCTGACGGATCTCAGAAACTCCTATCTAAACTGGGAAACCCGTACTGGGAGAGAGTGGTTACGTTCCAGTGTGGGCAGCAGACGGCAGCCCAGAGAGGATGGGCTCAGAGGAGAGGCTGGAATGGAGGGAGCTGCCTTGTTTCTTTTCCTCTAATTGCCCTGAGGTAGATCACTGGAGGCATAAACACAGCAGTACATGCTCTTGGGTGGTTCCAGAACATTCCCTCCTCCCCCAGCGTGGAGAGACAAGAGAGGTTCCCAGAAAGGCAAGGTCACTTGGTGGTGCTATTTGAGTGATGGAGCGGGGATGGTAGGTAGTGAGGTGGTGAGACGGGAGGAAAAGGCGAGCCCAGATCCTAAGAGCAGAGGCTTTCCACACTGGGGAACATTCTCTTTGCCACTCCCTAGACTTACCATGAGGGGACCAAGCTAGAATCTCAAAATATATAAAGCATAGTTGGTCAAACTGTGGGGTGAAATGGATTAATCAAAAATTCTAGCCTTGTACAGAAACTCAAAGATCAAGCACACAAAAATTAGCAAAAGTGTATATAAGATTTCTATATCAAAATCAATAAGCTCAAACTAATAGAGCACTTTATATCCAATAGAGAATATATATTTTGTTTTCATTACATATACATGAAACATTAAAAAAAATCAAGTACTTGCTAGGGCATGATTAAAACCTTAATAAATCCCAGTGAATCAACATTTTAGACACTCAAAACTAACCAACATGTAATAAAATGTAAAATCATAGGGGAAATTATAAAAACTTAGATCTGAATGACAGTGAACACATGTCAAAAATTGACTTTTAAATATATTAGTCAGAAAATGAGAAAATAAAAACAAATGAGCTATATTTTCAACTCAGAAGAGCAACAGAGAAAATTCAAAGAAACAAGGACGTATCAGTATAAAAATAAATTGAGCCCGGCTGGCATGGCTCAGTGGTTGAGTGTCAACCTATGAACCAAGAAGTCATGGTTCGAGTCCTGGTCAGGGCAGCAGAGGGCGTGCAGGAGGCAGCCAATCAATGGTCGCATCATTGATATTTCCATCTCTCCCTCATTTTTCAAGAAAGCAACAAAAATGGAGAAGGCAAAACCCAAAAGCTTCTTTTTGAAAAAATTAATGAGATGAACAGGACTGATCAAGAAAAGGAGAAAGAGGCAGCAAATAAAATGTGACATGACAGAGAAAATAGTGACACAACAGAGATTACAAAATAATATTATGGGCATCAATAAACATTAATAACTTGAAAACTAGGACAAAATTGATACATTTGGGGAAAATATAGTACACATTAGTATAAAAAAAGAATCAAAATCTTACACAGAAAATATTCTTCAAAGAAACTGATATGGTAATCAAAGACTTTCTCCATAAAAAAACACAAAAAAACCCCCACAGATCCAGATGGTTTTACATTTCAGTTCTACCACACTTTTAAAGACTAGACGATGCCTACTTTCTACAAGTTGTTCCAGAAACAGACAAAAAGGGAGGAAAGCTACCCATGCCATTTATACTGCAAGTATAATTTTTATTCCAAAATGGGAGGAGGGCGGTACAATAAAAAAAATTATTATAGGCTCCATTCATGTATGAGAGGCAGTAATGCACAGTACAGAAGAACACCGACTCCAGAGCCAGGCTCTCTGGGTTCAAAGTGCAGCTCACTATTGGCTAGCTGTGTGACCTTGAAAATGTTACTTATTTTTTGTGCCTCAGTTTCTCCATCAGTAAAATAAAAATGACAAATATTGAAATATATGCCATAGGTTGCTATGAGGATTCAATGAGTAAAGTCCTAGTCTGGCACCAAGTAAATATATACAGTCCTTGTCTGGTACTGAGTAAATGTTCTGTAAATGTTAGTAATTATTAATGTTGACATGAATATCAGTTATAAATAAATATTAGCAAACCAACAGATATTAAAATGCTGTATAAAATAGCAGTTACTCCAAAGGATGGCAGGCTCGTGTGCAACAGGACCCAGAGTTGCTTTCAGCTGTCACCATGTATACCTTCTTCAAGCAGGTAAATCTTCCCAGTGTCCCTGGTCAACCCTCCAGTGTGATATCCACCAATACACTCTCCCATCAGAAAGTGTGGGTATGTTATTCATATTTTTTTTCTCTATTTTCTTTTTCTTTTATTTTGGAG
>NW_005871214.1:2915488-2918916 GCF_000147115.1 Myotis lucifugus | reverse complement strand
GAAAAATATGGAGAGAAGTTTATAATAGCCCCTCATAGGCGGAGGGCTCTCAGAGCACGATGTTTCTAACTCTCTATCCCTCTCCCTTCCTCACTGTAAAAAATCAATAAAATATATTTTTAAAAAATGCAAGATCAGGCACTACCACCCAAGATATCAATCATAATAATGTGAGATAGAGAAAAGGTAGCTACCACCAGCTTAGAGAAATAAAACTTACGGGTATTAGATGATATTAACTCAACACAAGTCAACAGTGTGATGCAGATGACAAATAGATGATGTGTCATAGGCTGAATTGATAGACATTGGGTGTCCACAGTGAGGAAACTCGTGGTCTTTCCGTGAAATGCACTATCCAGCTCACATATTTCTCAAGAAAGATGGTCTGTGTGGGCATACCACGTGGAAAAGAGGTTTGGAGGAACCAAAGGACCTACAAAATGGGATAAACGGTACATGGACTTGAAACCAGTCTGCATTGATTGACAGCAATGGAAATTTAGGGTCTGAAAAAGTGAAGATTCAAGGTTAGCATGACGGTTATCTTTTATTTTATGGCACCACAAGATACAATAGAATTAGTGGAGAAGTAGCATTTACATATAAGATAAATTTCATAATTGACCAAGGATGAAAAGTCATCTCGAAAAGCAGTAGTTCCCTATCACTGAGAATATTCATAAGAACTTTCATATGATACCTTGCAACCCAGAAATTCTCTGAATCTGAACTCTTTGATAAGTCAGGTTAAAAAAAAAAGGAGGTTCCCTGATTTCCAGAAAAAGATAATATTATCTCAACACTTGATCATTTCTAATATTATATCCACTGGAAAGAATGAGTAGCCGTAATAGCCTGCCATTTTATTAACAATACAACAGCTAACTTTTTGCAAAGCATTAAGAATCAAGGTAACAAATTATTGTGACTGAGAAAAGCCTCTATCTCTCTGCAAGGACAAGATTTACGGTTTGCTCCTGTTTCCCAGATAACCACAGGACTGCTTTTGAAGCATTTTGAAATTTTTAGTTGTGATGGAGAATCTGCATTTTACCTGCACAACTGGAACTGCCGAGTAATATTTTGATCCATTTGGGTAGAGTCAACATTCTTCTGGAGTAGATTCCAATATGGACAAGAGGAAACTACTCCAGCTGGAAGCCTGTTAACATCTCCACCAACAAAATAGATACTGCAAATAGATATTGCAGAAGACGTGCTTTTGGTGACTGAAACTGCTACGGTTTCTATATAATTATGGCCAATAAAAATATGTCCTACATGTTTATGAGCTAAAATAGAACACTATTACTAAGAAATGGGAGTGACATCTTTTTCTTAAGGGGAAAACAAAACTCATTCCAATATTACTTAGTATTGAGTAACCAACATATTTTTCTGCACTTAAATTTTTGTGAAAAAGAAGCAAATGCTACAAGTAAGTAATAAAGGCACATCTAGCAAACTAATATTAAGAATTTAGTTTGGGAAGCAGGAGAGGAGCAAATTTTAGGTTATATCTCCTGGTCAGAGATTTAACTTCCAAGCAGTGGAAATACAAATGAACAAAAAGGTTGAAAATTTTGAGTTGTGGACCCAGTTCTTGACTTTGGCTCTTCCATATGACATTAGCAAGTCACTTTGTTCCCTCTTAAGAAAAGGAATCTAGAATTTCAAGGAGGAGAAACAGAATTTCAGAGATATCAAACAGACAGAAAATGCTGGCCCAGGATTTAGACCTAGGTCTCACTACCCAATATGATTTTATTTCACAACATCAAATAAAATGACTTTGATTCCTCTTCCATCTTACCACCCAGCAGGGAGAAAAAGAAAAGAGTCAGAGTTTCCTGCAAACAAATTATGTCCTAGAACAGAGATTAGCAAATTTTTTCTGTAAAGGACCAGAGAGAAATATTTTAGGCTTTGTGGACCATATCGTCTCAGTTGCAACTGTTTACCTCTACAATTGTAGTACAAAAGCCAAAGAAAATATGTGAGCAAATGAGTGTGGCTGTATTCCAACAAAATAGTATTTTAAAAAATTGGTAGTGGTATGATAGCACCAAAAAGAATTGTAAAAATTAAGAATAAGTTTAATAAAATAAGTGCAAGACTTGCACAATGATATGTATAAAACATTGTTGAAAGAAATTAAATAAGACCTAAATAAGTGGAAAGATATCCCACATTTGTGAATTGGAAGATATCATATCATTAAGATGGCAATACCCCCCAAACTACAGATTTAACATAATCCCTATGAAAGGGATCCATATCAAGGTCCAAGCAATTCCTATTAATTTCTGTTTTTCAGAAATTGACAACTTGATTTAAAAATTCATATGGAAATGCAAGGGAGCTAGAATAGCCAAAACAATACTGAAAAAGAAGAACAATTTTGGAGGACTTACACTTCCAGATTTCACTTAAAACAAAACAATTTATCAAAAACAATGTGGTTCTAGCATAAAGCTAAACATATAGATAAAAGGAATAGAATTGAGAGCCTAGGAAAAAACCCTTAACCTTTGTGGACAATTGTTTTTTGACTAGGATGACAAGATACTTCAATGGGAAACAAAAAGTCTTTTAAACGAATGATTCCAGGACAACTGCATATCCATGTACAAAAGAATGGAGCTGGGCTTCTATCTCACACTAAATAAAAAATTCAAAGTGGATCAAAGACCTAAATGTAAGAGCTAAAACTATAAAACTCTTAGAAGAAAACATAGGAGTGAATCTTTATGACTTTGGATTAAGCAATGGTTTCTTAAGTACCTCCCAATGGTCCTACTTCCTAATACTTCATCTTTGGTGATTAGATTTCAAAATATACATTTGGGGATGGGAGACACAAATGTTCAAACCATAGCATAGTCCCAGCATAAAAATCCCTGAATTCTAATCCCTTTAAGGAACACCCCCAAAATAATCATATCTCTGCCAGGTTCAAAGATCTACTGAGAAGATTATGCAACATTGCTCAGAAAGCCTATCCAATATTTAACAACGTTCCCTCACAACACACTATTCCTTATGTCTTGTGAAGATGGAATGAAAGAGCAGTGGGTACAGTATGATCTGCCATCAGGAGAAGAAGAAACAGAAATAGAGCTTTTAACAAAATCCTCACCCAAGGATATGTTTTTATTTTATTTTATTAATATTAGAGAGAGAGAGAGGAAGGAGGAGTGAGAGAAGAGAGAGAAACATCGATGTGAGAGAAACATGAATCAGTTGCCTCCCATACTGGGGATCGAACCCACAAACTAGGTATGCGCCTTGACTGGGAATCAAACCCACAACCTTTTGGTGTACAGGACAACACTCTAACCAACTGAGTCACCCAGGCAGGGCCAGAAATAGAGCTTTGAAACATGTTGGCACCTAGAGAGTGAACAGACTGTTGAATCTCAGAG
>NW_005871214.1:2902832-2915240 GCF_000147115.1 Myotis lucifugus | reverse complement strand
AAGATAAAAAAAAAAAGATCAGCTCCTCAGAGCTCCAAAGGCCCAGCCAGGGTCCCTGGAATCTCCACATTAGCCCTTGTTTCTATTGACAGGGTGCCCCTGCAATAGAATGAGGGGATGGCCTGGTTTTCTTTTTGAATTCAGCATTTTCCTGTGCAGCACAGAAGTAAAGGAAATTGAAGAAGCAATCGAACTGCCAGTACTTAGAGAGAGGAGCGGAGAGAAGATAAGGACATGGTAGTGAAAGCATCTGGGAGAAAGAGCCAGTGTTGGTCCTGGAATTGGACTGGCTGCTGTTGTTGCTCCTGATTTTCCCTGACACTGTGATTAGGAGAAAAGTCCACCTCTCACAAAGGCTGTGCCATACACCACAGAAATGTCATTTTAGTGCCAACTGAGCATATTGGGTTGGGGGAAGGGAGGAGAAGTGGGTAATCAGAGCTGGATCACCGCCATGAAAATTCAGAGAAAAGCAGCGTGTGCAGCCTTTAGTTAGGCCAACAAATACCTTCCTGGCTTTGAAAAGTGAGACTCAACTGGATGGAAATTTTACATACAGTAAGGGTAATACGATGGACTGAAATATCTCCTTTAAATCCAGCAAAACCTTATTAAAAGCACTCCAGAGCGTAGAAGATAAATAAGGCATTCAACAGTCTCTCCCTATTCCCAAACTCAATTTGACTTTTGCATCCATGCAGGCCACCTCAGGTTCCTAGCACAGGCAGGGGAGCACTGTGCATGCTTGGGCGTGTTCAGCTCCCACCTCCCTCAATTTGCAGCTATCCTGCGATCAGCCTCTACTGAGGCGAGCCTTTACATTTGATTGTACAGAGAGCTGATGAGTCTCTAAAGTTATCCACTAGCTCCACTGCATAAACAGGACAACGAGGATACAATACATTCTTACCATTTGCCTCCCTACCACTGGCATACTATCACTACAGTGTCTGATAATGGTACCGAAGCCATTAAAGCAATGGTTCAGTTTATGTGGCTCATTTCTTGGTAAGCCTAACAAATATTATCATCACTTTGGGATAATTCAATCTTTCTCTTTAGCTTAAGAAAGGGATTATTCTAATACTTTTCCCTTCTGCAGATTTTTTTAAAGATATGGGAAATCAGGCATAGAAAGGTGATGCTCATTATAAATCAATAACATAGACAGAGCTGGGACAAGTATTGCTTTCATTGCTCCTATAACACTTTATTGTATTAACTTGTTTATACGTATGTCCCCACAAATGCCTTGTGGGCAAGGACTATGCCTTACTCAGTATCTTATTTTCCTCAGCCATAGCTCTTCACTCACATGTAGTAGGTGCCTGAGACTTAATTCTTGAATGAATGAATGAATGAGCAGATGCATATGTGAATATGTGAATATGTGTAAGCCAAAGCATGCACACACACACATGAATCCATGTAGATTGTTCATGGTTTTAATTAGCTAATTCAGAATCTCCTTTGTTTCTAATGATAGGAATATTAGTAGTCTCCATGGGGCTCAATTTTCAGCTCAAACCGATCTTTAAAGAGGGTAAATAAAGAGAAATGCACTGAACATCTTAGTACTTCTCCCTCCTCTGAAATCCAATACGATTGCACTTAAGATTGACAACATTTATAGTGAGAGTTAATCATAACAGGAGCTGGTGTTGTTATTTAAATGCTCCATATACACTCATTCTATCCCTGGAGGTGGAGGGTTGGTGAAGTGTTCAGTGCAAAGCACCTCCTGGAGCAGGTTCTGACTTTAAATTACCTGGTGTTCCCCGTGGAACCCAACAAAGAACCAGACACATACAGGTGCTCTGATCGTGTGCTGATTCAAAGAACGGCCAACCTGCGTCAAGTGCAAGGCCCACCCAGTTCCACAGCAATAATACAAACTGCCTGGCAGCTTCCATAGAACAGATTTGTTTTTCATCTGCATAATATTTCTGGTTAATGTTGAAAGATAACTAGTTAGCTAACAATAAGACAAGTCTGTCTTTAACAAGAGCCTCAAGGCACAGGGTTGGAAGGCGCATCTGTTGTCCTTGTTAGCAATCATCACATATTAGAGATGTCCACGGCAATATTTTAGTTCTGCCATTTATCTCTGACCATCCCATTTAAAATAGCTCTCCCTTTAGCCTGCGTTATTTTTCTAATTCTCAGCACTTACACGAGGAGATACTGTAATATGTGTGTTTACTTGTATACTGTTAGTCTCCCACTAACTACACCCCCTGGGATCTCCACTCCCTCCACTGTGTCTAGGAAGGAGCCTGGCACATAATAGGTTCTCAATAACTATTGATTGACTGATTGATTGATGTTACTAAATTTACAAATGTTCACTCACCATGAGCCCAGCTGTCATGTGAGATAAAGCGGAGAGGTGTAAGAATGTGTGAACTGCTTGATAAATATCACACATCCCTGCACACTCCACTGAACTGAAACCTAAGTCTGCAGGAAATGAACACCTAGAGCCAAGGAAACATACTCTTCTGCCAAAAGCCTCACTCAGTGATCAGTAGAAACCACCAATCACTATAAAAGATTTGGAAAGAGATTTGTTGCTTCTACTAAGACTAAAAGAAAAAAAAAGGGCGGGGGGGGGGGTGCGGGGGGATTGCTGCAAATAAGCCAGATGGGGTAGAATGCTATGAAACGCACAGCAGATGGCACTAAAATATTAAACTAGCATTTCCTTACGCTCAAGGCTGAGCTCTATGTCAGCGATGATTAGGGGAGTCAGTCTATTTAAAAACATGCAGATAAAAACGAATCCTGTATTGTTAAATCTTGCTGCTAAAGGCAACTCCAAGCATTAGCATCTAATGTGCTTTCACACAAGCAATATGTTAATATTATTCAGGCGAGTTTATGTCGAACAAAACCACCCAGAATGGGAGGAAGAAAAGCCCAGTCTCACGAATCTGCTCAAAAACAAGCTCAGGGTGGTAACGCCGTGAAAATCTGCTCTGCTTCTCTGATCTCCATGGCAACTGCAGCAACCCGCAGACAGACGCTTTAAAAACCAGATTTGTTTTCTCCTTTCCAAGTCCCTTCGCATGATATTTTTAGATAATGTTGAAACACAACTGACACTGAATAAGCTGTAAACACAGTGCCTGCTCCAATTGCTTCAGTATTCGACGGGGCGGCTTGTCATTTTCTCACGTAACCCACAGTGGTGATGCCGCTGTCACAGTGCAGCTCCTGGCTCGCTGAGGATGCCCCAGAAAAATACTGTCAACTGAAAGTCAGGCTTAATAATATTTATAGGCTGGCATGAGCTACCCAGTTGGAGAAGATCTCTCAAGATTTACACACCATGCAAAAGTAATCAGCATATTATCCATCTACTTTGCAAACATTATTTAAGGCTTCCATCTAAAAAGAAGCCCCATTGCCTGGCCAGCGTGGCTCAGTGGTTGAGCATCGACCTATGAACCAGAGGTCACGGTTCGATTCCCGGTCAGGGCACATGCCTTGGGTGCGGCTCGATCCCCAGGGTGGGGCGTGTAGGAGGCAGCTGATTAATGATTCTCTCTCATCATTGATGTTTCTATCCCCCTCTCTCTCTCTCTCTCCCTCTCCCTTGCTCTATGAAATCAATAAAAATATAAAAAAATAAAAAGAAGCCCCATAGAATACTCACTTTGTCACTGAATCTGAGGTATAGACACTATCAAGTCTCAGTCAGGAAAAAAATTAAAAACAGAACCATGTAAACAGGTGTACACTGAAGCATTATTTAGACTATTCTGTATGTTTAAAAATTTCCATAATAAAATAATGAGGAAAAAAGGGAATAGATCTGATCATTATGTAATATACAAACCAAGGGAACTTTCCACAGTTCAATGTTCTCATTAAAGTCAATATAGTGGAGAAACAGAAGTTGAGTGTTATTTGCTCACTGGCTAATTAAAAGTGACCAACTGAAAAAAAAATTTGGAGGATTCATCGTGGAATTTGGATGTGAACTGAACATTAGAAGATGTTAAAGTATTTGTTTTATTAGATGTAACAATGGTCCTGTGCTTATGTAAGAAAATGCTATTTTTAGAGATGTACACTGAAGCATTTTGGGTGAAATATCTTGATGGCTGTGACTTAATTTAAAAAGTGCTCCCCCCAAAAGTAGATCAAATTAATGTGAAAAATGATTATTAAATTTTATTGCTATATATTTTGAAGTTCATTATACTATTCTGTCTAATATGTGTATGCAACTTTCCACAGTAATCTATTTTAAATATCTTGAAAAAATAGAAGCATGCATACTCATTTTCAAATTATAGACAAGAGTTAAGTATTTGAAGGGCGAACCCTAACCTTATCTTTTAAAGGGATAACTAAAATACATGCCATTTTATGGATGAAAATTCTTTGTCAGTGCTTGTGAAATACTTTATGTGGATTTTTGAAGTGAGCTAATCCATAATTATTTTTGAAAGCATGAAAATGGTGGACAAGGAAGATGAAGCATAATGTGCAAAACAAGATGTTACAAGAGACATCCCAGGATAGAGATAGAAGTCATGCATAAATCCTATTCCCAGCCTGGTGCCAGCCTACCTGCCTATAGGGGACCAGGCAGACAAGGGACTGCTCTAAATTGGAACCACACCAAAGTTTAGTTCACACTTAGGATAACTGAAAGTGTATAACAAAAATGGAGAGCTTGTTGAGAGAAATGACAGCATCTGAAGCATCCTATCTAATAAAAGGCTAATATGCAAATTGTCCCCTCGACTGAGAGTTCGACTGGGAGTTCAACCTGGGGGCAGGGCCAGCCCACCAACTGCCTGTGGCCCCTCCCCTGCCATCCCCGCCCCTGATCGACTCCTCCCACCCTGATCAGGGGCAGGGCCGGCCAGCCAACCTCCCACGTCCCCTCCCCCTGGCCGGCTGGGCCCGATTGGCCCCTTTCAGGGTGGGCTGGCAGGACCCTACCCATGCACCAATTCATGCACCGGGCCTCTAGTTTTATATAAGAAACAAACCCTCAAGGATTTGTCTATCCACTCAAAAAGGTTGATTCCATGTTTTGAATATTCCTAAAGAACCTGATTGTTCAGAAGGTAGCTTAAAAATAAATCACAGGGATAAACTTCTTTGTGAGTAGAGTTATACTTGGGGAAATGAGGAAGAATAGTCAGCATTCCAAGCTTGCCATGAATTCAGTCCCTTTTAAAGGAAAGTAGCCCTAATGGTGGATGAGGAGGCATAATGCCCGTGAGATGGGCTATAAGAGGTGCTGAAGCAGTTCACTCAGATCCTCCCCACCTGAGGAACAGGAATGCTGAGTGCACAGGAGAGTGCTGATGGAGCTCAAGGGCATGGCTGGGCTGCCATGGCCCTGCTCTACAGGCCTGCCATACAGCCAGCCTTGGAAGGAAGGCCAGGAGGCCAATCCACCGAGGAGAGCCACCTGCTGCCTCTTGTATCCTTGGTAACACCATTACTGACCATAATCTGGACGTATTGCTGTATCTAATACAGAAAACACGATCCAGTCATAGAATATGATAACTGCTGCCACTTACAGTGTGCCAGGTTTTCCACTAACTTAAGCTCCTTAAAGATGTTATTCAATGTATGCCATTTACATCTCATTACAATTCTAGGGAGTAGGAATTATTAGCCATATTTTATAGATAAGGCTTAGGAAGTTTGAGGCCAACAAGTGGTGGACTAGGGTTGAAACTCGGTCTTATTTCAGAGCTCATGCCTTAATCATTACATAATACCTCCTGTCTCTATACTAGCCTTAATAACAAGCATAGTTTTTTAATTGGGTCCTACTGTGTTCAAAATAACAAGAAGCATTCACTGCAGAAAGTGTTCCCATTTTATAGGGGTTATAAAGTTCCAATAGATTGGTCTTGTACAACTTCCATAGGCTCAGTAGAGAAAGGCTGAACACAGGCTTACAGTGATGTCACCTTCTGCTGTGTCAACTCAAATCTTTTATTGGCGATATCAGCTGAACCTCAGAAAGCATCTTTCTCTGCTGACTGCATTTGCCTTCCTGATCACTCCAGGAGCATACAGCCAAGAGGTAGATCAGTGGTTCTCAACCTTGGCTGCGCATTAGAATCACCTGGCAATCTTTTTAAAATCCTGATTTCTGGGCCTCATCCTCCGGAAATTGTTTCTTTGTTACTAATGTGTGGCCCCACCCCATAACAAAGAAACAGAATTTCTGGAGGATGAGGCCCAGAAATCAGGATTTTAAAAAGATTCCCAGGTGATTCTAATGTGCAGCCAAGGTTGAGAATCACTGAGGTAGATGCTCTTTGTGAGTAACAGTTGGGGATCCACACACAATGTTTTCTTCTTAATTGGCCTATTATTCTTTCATCTTTCCTCAGACTCAATAACATTTAAACGAGCGCTTGGAAAAGAGTACACAAGCCATAAAACACAAGGCATACAATAAAATACCATAATACATTTCAGTGGTTTCACCTATGGGTCTGGAGTCACCATCATTTATTCATCAAATGTTTATTACGTCCCTACTCCTTATCAGGCACCCTTATAGGCACTGGAATTATAGTGGCAAAAGAGTGTGATCTTAAAGAGCTTAAAAATTTATGTGGTAGCGACAAGCAATAAACAAATGCACACATAATGCACTGGGAACTGATTATGTGCTATGAAGACCTAAAACAACAGATAATTTTGCAGGAGGTTTGTGACAAGGACTTGATGCTCATCAGGCTTCTAGTGTGTCCCATGCATCAGGAGAGAACCATGATACTAATTCTGGCCAATGGACCATAAGCAAAAGTGACATGTGTCATTTCCAGAAGGGGATTTTGAAGTACTAGTGTGCCCCGCCTTCCAGCTCTCTCCCTCTGTCATGGCAACTTGGAAGTCTTATGTTGACACTCAGTGGCATGGAGGGCGAGAACTTGGACCCTTTTGTAATTGAATTAAGGAGAGTCCCCATCAAATAGCATCAGATTTTATGTGAGCTAGAAACAAATGTTCAGGGAGCTCAGCCATTGAGATTTGGGGCTTATTTACTGCAGCATGGCCTGGCTAACAGAGTAAAAAAAGTACAGAATGCCAGAGCCTGAGCAGAGACAACAAATGGGGCTGAAGATAACAGGAGCCCATTCACCACAGACAGGGTGAGCTCAATGCTTGGGAACCCCAGATGGATGTTTTAAATCACCTGAAGGTACTAAAAAATATTGGTCTGTGGACATCACAGCCAAAGATATTTAGGTTGGGGCCTAAGCATATATATTTTTTTGGGGAAAACACCATTTAACAGAAGATGATAAATTGGGTCAGCTGGCTTCAGGAAACCTCCCCAGAGGCAACCTGTCTCAAAATATGCTTGGGAAAGAGCTTATTAGTGAAATCAAGTCAACGTCCTATAAATCATTGGAAAGCAGCCAAATTGTGACACATGAAGAAAACCTGTAAACTTATTAATTGAAATTTTATGAAAGAATATGTTGCAGAAATAATTCTTGCACTAAATGAGTAACTGAACTAGATTCTTCCAAAGCCCCATCTCATTGTACAATTATTAACATAAATATTTAAATAGTAATAAAATGAGAGAGTAATTACTTAACCAAATTATTTCAATTAATCCTTGCAAGAATTCTGTGATGCAGCTACTGTTCTCTCCTTAAAACAAATGAAAAAGAAGACTGACAGGTTTGCCCCAAATCACACAGCTAGTGACACATGGGGGAGCTAGAATCTAAACCCAGCTGGCCCATGATTCCTAGTCCCAGTGAAGAGGGGATATGCAATCAAAATAATGCAGAGTCTAGAGAAGGGGCATTGAGACATGGGGCCATTGGAGGGGACAGGATTCTAGTTGAGGATCCCAGTCCTTAGAGAACAGAACAGTTCACAGGCTGCCAAATATGATGGAAATTTCCAATGAAACAATGCACTCTTCTTGCTTCAATTCTACGCTCACCAGGCAACAATGAGCTGATCTGTATACTAGGATGGAGTTCCCCTGGTACATCTCCAGTGTAAATTTATAAACTGGCATTCTGGTTTATACCAGATTCTGATATGTTTGTGTTTCAGAACACACAGCGCTGAGAATGGAGTCTTGGCCTACTACTCCCTAAGCCTGTGGACCAACCTTACTCTAAGGTGGCTCCTTCCTTCAGACCTGCAGAGCCTCCTGGAGATCTGCTGCATATGAGGAATCAACACTAGTTCACTAACACAGGAAAAAGAATTGTTATATCAAATAAATGTGTGTAGTTCACTCTAAGAAATGAAGAGCATGAGGATGCCAAGGATACAGAATACAGGAATGTGTGTTTGGAAAGGGAAGCAGGGAAAGCTCAGGAACACTGAGGGAGCCTTGAGTAGCTGAGGGACAGCACTGAGGCTGGGGATACATGAGTGGTGGGAAGCAGGGGATCTCAAGATACTGAGCCTATTTCCCAATTCTGCCTGGGGCTCGCCCTACACAGAGGGACTTCTGCAACCCGCCCCGTGGTCTATCTCATTGAAACTTCTTTGCTCTGAGTGACCTGATAGTCATCACCAGGGGTACTTATTACTTTGTACAACTCTAAAGGGCACCAGTTATTCACCTTGTGGTTACTAACGATCTGTTCAGTTTTTATGACAATATTTTGAGAAGCAGCAATAAAACATCTTGAAGTCAGAATTGTCTTTTTCTAATTTGCTCAGAATTGCCTTACCAGTACCTCTAGCAGTAGGGCTCATTAACATCAGCAAAGGAGAGTACAAAGGAGAAAGGTATATAGAGAAGGAGAAGCAAGACATAAAATTATGCAACTATAGGGCATAATCTCTAACTATAACTCTTTTTCTCAACCACATGTTACATCATGGGTTATCATATTAGTCAGGATGAAGCTGGCTACAGTAACAAATAACCCCAAATTTTCAGTGGCTTAACATGGGAGAAATTTATTTTGGACTAACTTAATAGATCAATGTGAGTGTTCATTAGCAGGCAGATTTCTTCTAGGTAGTCATTCAGGGACCTAGGTTCCTTCTCCTTTGTCATCCTCTAGGCCTAGAGCCTTGAAGGAGGAAAAGGCACAATTCTATCTTCACCATCTTGCTCCAGATGTGACCCATATCACTTCCACTCACATTCCATTGATAAGAATTAGGCTCATAGCTTCACCTCGATACAAAGAGGGCTGGGAAATGCAGTCCCAGACTGGGCAGCCACTTCCCAGCAATGACTCCATATTATGGAAGAGGAAGTATCAATTTTGTGGAGAGTTACCCATCGTTACCTGTTACCAAATGGGCATCATATTAATTACAAGGGCAAATATTACGTACAGTGGGAGAGAGAAATTGAATGATCTTATGTCTCATCCTAGAGGCAAATCAGTACAGATTTGACAGATGAAAAGTAAGGCTGAATCAAAAGGTGTCTCCTTCACAAAGGACATTGCCCTCAGCCTCTGGGGTTTGGCCTGGAGGGTTCTCCATCACCAAGGCCTCCATGGTTTTAGCCACACTAATGGGAAACATGTGGTCTCCATGGAAACCAGAATGTAAACCATGAGAGGCTTCAGACATCAAGTCAAAGCCAGGATTTGGAGCTTTGGAATTAGAGCACATTTTCATGGAATATATAAAATATACCTCAAATTATCAAGATTCTGTTTTCAGAAGAATAAAAAAAATGGCCTAAAAATATGGGCCCCATCAAAGGGAAGGAAAAAATACTAAAAGGGACAAATTGACAATGAGGCCATTTTACTTATATCAAAATTAGTTAGAATAAAGCTATCTGTGATTTTATTTACTTCCAACATTTGAGAAAACTATGAATCTATGTAAAATTGATTCAATCATAAGTTAGCTAAGCTAAAAATTTTTTAAATTAAATTCTTTTCAGGGAATTAGATTGAATTTCCAGCTGACTGACCATGTTAACACTTGAACTAGATGTGCATAGTGTGTATAATTATGAAACTATTTATATATTTAGGATATCAAATATATATTTAGGATATTAAATCTTAGAGCTCCAAGTTCTAAACAACATAGAAAAGCATTTAGATTTGCTTATAAACAAATCAACTACCTGGAAATCAATTTCATTGGAAAAGGACATTGAATGAGAGTCAAATCTTATTTCTAATACTGGTTCTTCTATCCCCCACCCCCCTGCCAGTATCACCTAGAACAACTACCACCTCAACCCTTGACTTCGATTTAAAATGAGGGTGCTGATCCAAAAATGAAGTTAGTACAAAACTACGGTTCATACATTCTGCATAGCATTATATCTTATGTTTTGGTACAGGCTTAAAATTAATGGTTTACCTTAAAATTAATTCCGGTAAAAACTAAGTTACCCATTTAGGAATTTTTTTTGAACCTCTGGCCTTGTGGTTGTTCCAAGGAAAATGCGAATGGTGATTGAAATGATTGATCAGCACATAAGTGATCCAGCCCTGTGGACACTGTAAAATCATTTAAAGACATATTTTCTTATATCCATAGCCCAGGAGATCTGTAAATTTTAAATTGCGGTGGTTTGAGATGAGGTTAAAAAAGCAGAAGGTTGGATATTTTCATCTCAACCACTGGATGGCAATAGACATTAACAGTGAGTAGAGATAGTAAGAACAGTCACTATTCTGCTTTACTTATTTCCTCTCCCATTTTAGGTGGAGAATAAAACAAATCTCCTAGAGATATTAGAAAGAAGCAAACAATAATGAGTTTTGAAGTAAAATAATTAGTTTTAAGACACATATTCTGTTTTTATAAGCACTTTGTGTGTGAATAAATCCCCCAAGATTTCAGTTCAGCCAAGAGTTGTAAGAAAACAAGGTACTTGCCAGAAGGGATGAGTTAAGCTGAATGCTATATTTACCAGAACACACAGCTTTGCACTAATAATTTATTAATGGTGGTGAAAACTTTGATTTTGTGTGAGAAGATCAAGTTTGCTACTCTCCATTTGTGACTGAAAGCTCGACCCCACCCTCAGGCCTTCTCCCTCTCCCAGGGATATTCTGAGCTATGGGCAGAGGCCATCTGGAGCACCCTTCTGACCAGGAGGCCTCATGGGAGCATGAGGAGTTAGTTATTTGTGTTCCCACCATGTCCTTTTAGGGTCTTTGTTCTGGAGCTTTGTGAGGTGGGGAGATGGTAGGAGCATCCTCCAGAATGAGCTGGTGAGTCACATAATCCCCCCTCCACTTCTCTCACGAGGAGGAGAGAGTCCAGAGTTAATAGTATAAATTTCATTCTAAACCCCACACATAACCCACTTCAACTAACATCGAAGCCCAAACAGAAATCCAACTTTCAGGATTCTGGCACAGGCCCTAGAAAAAGCTGGGGACTACTGGAAAAGCCAGTCAAAGATTACTCTGAGGAGTTTGACCCATCAGCCTCAACACAGTTCCTAGAATAATAATTCTCAAACTCGGATGTACTGAGGGTTCACTTTGAAGCTATTTAACGAAGCAGATTCCTGCGCCCTTCCCTAGCAACAAATGGCTGCTGTTGTAAATACTCTACCAAACACACTTGAGAAACATTGTCTAGAAAAACCAACCAGTTCCACTGAGCCTTTAATACACTTTCCTTATCCTGATCCCCGATTTCTACAAGGAGAGAGAAAAGTTCTGGCAGAAGAGGGCCACCGTCTCAGGCCTAGGTCACTTAAAACCCAAGAGGACCATTACAGAGATGGTGTTGACTGAAGAAGCACTGAGTGATCGCAGAGAAAGACCATGGTCAACTGTGAGCTGAAGTAACTAGACCCAGTAGTATGCTTTCTCTTGTTTCAGATCCTGATTTGAGTGTCTGCCTTCCAACTACCTTTCCTCTGACTTTAGCCTCTGGCAGGCTGCTGTCTTCTTAATCTGTTAGTATAATTTTGATTCATATTTGGGACTGTATTTGGCCATTTGGAAGCTTCTGTGAGTCACTGGCCCTAGCTAAACTTGTATCTAACTCTTTTTAAACAACCAACTGGCTTGTCCACAATCCCTGACTACCTCACTATGTGTCTTATTTAACCTTCATTCCAGCTCCAGTCTCAGCCACGCAAACATCACTGTCACCTAAACCAGCGGTCACCCACCTTTCAGACCTCACAGACGACCAGTGGTCCGCGGACCACCGGTTGATGACCACTGACCTAAACCATTATACCCTCAGATGTTTGTCCATGGAAATATACTAGATATAGAGCTCAAACTGTGAGAATATTTCAGTGCCATCATAACCCAAATGATGATTTTCCAACAGCAGTCCTAAAAAAAAAACGGGTTCAATGATTAATGAAACGGCATCAAAGTTTGGGATATTTTTTCCCATTGTAAATATTTTTGCATATATTTGTAATCATATGGTGCTAAAAATTAAAATATGAGAGGTATTGGGGATAAA
>NW_005871214.1:2794818-2902728 GCF_000147115.1 Myotis lucifugus | reverse complement strand
ATCTCACGCCGGCACTATGGCAATAGCTCCTCATGGGTAGTCCTGCTTCCATGCTGGTCCACCTCCCATCCTTTCTCCCTGTAGCAGCCAATGGGACCTTTAGAAATGCAGAGCAGGTCATATGACTTCCTAGTTTAAAAATCTTTCAGTGGCTTCTTGCCATGTTTGACATAAAGGAGAAACTCTGCACCCTGGTCTGGGCATAAAAAGGCACTGCCAACCTTCCAAATACATTTCTTGCCACTCTCCCATTTGCCTACCACACTCTAGCTACACCGACATTTTTTACAGTTTCTAGAATGACCCACGACTTTGCATTTCCTATTGCTCAGAATCTTTAAAATCATCTCTTGCCATAGTTGACTCTGTAGTTTCCTCCTTCTCTGACCTTCCTCTCTAAATGTCACCACCACTAGGTGCTCTCTCACACACCACTCTGTTTATTTCCTTTTTAGTCAACCCCTAATCCCCCTACTGCAATGCAAGCCCAGTGAGGGGTCTGCCTTGGTCACCGCTATGCTATATCGCTAGTGTTGGTTGAATCAAAGGAAGGATGAATCGGTAAGGTCTTGCTTTAATAATATTGGCCTGACATTGGGTAAAACTTGTGTCATTCTGTATTACAGAAGTGTTTTGTGGGGCTGCAAAGACAGAATCCAGAAGTTTAGAGACCATGTCTGTGAGTACATATCAGAGGACAGCGAGGATAGCACGGAAAGGGGGTGGAAAAATCCCCTGGAGCCAGTCTTGGCTCTGAGAAGAATGTGAATTTTATCCTCCAAGTCCCATGATTGCATCAGTAAGGGAAGATGATTTATTTGAGAGATAAAGGGGTTGGATAGAAAATCGGTATCACTATCTAAACAGGGCTATTGTTCCTTGGGAGCATCAAAATGTTTGCCATCTGTGAACTATCTTCACAGGCAAATTCAAGTTGATTTGAATCCATCTTAGGAGCTGATCTATGTCTACTCTGTGCCTGCACAAAATTTATCAGGAAGGTAGGGTGCACCGTGTTCCAAAGAATTTGCATCAAAATATTAGAGGTACAATAACCATTTTTGGATCTATATACACACCCTGGAAGTGAATGTCAAGAATATCTGTCCCTAGAAATGTTAAATTCTGGGGCCACCGAGATTTGGAGTAACTTTATCCAAGGCTGAGAAGGAAACCTCCCTAGTGTCCTGAAGTCACCACTTAAAAAAGATAGATCTTGTGACTGCGTCAGAAGGAGAAACAGGGGGGTGAGCTGGCTACTGGCAGCCCCATTCTGGGATGCCTAGACCGGAAGAGTACCTTCTGTCCCTGGGCGAAGTGTCACAAAAACAGCTGGTTTGAACAGTCTGAAAGGGAAGGCTCACCATCTCCATTTACATCCTCACAGAAGCCAGACTTTATCTGGCGGTCACTGGCCCATCTTGCTGAAAGCTGGTATGGGGGTTGGGAGGTGGGGAGAAGCAGCTATAACAGAGTCCTCAGGCTGATTCTGAATCTGCACCATGAAAGAATGAAACTTTCCAAGAATCTTTACAGCCTGATTTATGAATTTAGTCTCAGGGAAGCAAATATACACAGGACTAGAGTATAATGACGCTTTTAGAATTACAAGAAGAAAAGTAAATGGGTCACATTTATTTTGCTTCTCTCCCAAATGTTTTAGGACAGAAGCAACGTCTGGCATAGTGACGAAGAGTGATAATAAGCATCATAAATGCTACGTCTATTTGAGAAGACCTCCATCTGGTAGCCTTCCTGCAAATCACTTCCCTAAGGAGGAGACAAGCTTTGCCCTGCCACGAGGGGCTGAGCCCTGCAAGCTCAGGCTGCTGCAGCTGGTGCCCACAGAGGGGAGGGGCAGAGGCCTGCCTCCCAGGGCCCAGGAATGGATGGAAAGGGTTGAGTGCCCTCTCAGTCTCTCTAATTAAAAACTGCCATATGCTTAGGGCAGGCTCACCAATGTGTTTTTTACTACAGGTCTGGGCTGCTTAGCTCATCTGCTTACAAGCAAAGTGCTCTTCAGCATGCTTATTCAAAGTGCAGGTTTATGCTTGGGCCCATTCTGATTCTGTTGTTCTGGGGCCAGGCTGAGCAGGAACCTGCATTTCTAATCAGCACTCCTGGAGGTTCTGAGGAGCCTGGTCCCCGGGCCACACTTTGAGAACCAGTAGCTTAACCCACCCAATATTTTTCCAACTGGGGCCACTGGGTGTGTTCCTGAGAGTTCTACAGAGAGAATTTTTACATTTTGTACCTTTATTTTGATGATAATTTTTCAAATGTTAAGAACATTCTGGATCATTTGGATGACAATTTGATAACCAAACACTAAAGCGCAAGGCTTCCACTGAAGTGTTTACAATCAGGTTGTACTTTTAACTTTGTTACAGGCTGATGAGTCTTTACTCAGATCCAGACGGAATTTGAATGTTCACACCAAAATGAGGCCTGAATGGTATCTTTTCAGGACAGGAAGGAAAGGGAAGAGAAGGAAAGGAGAAGATTTTGACAAAGAACATCAATGTATTGGATTTGGGGCACCTATGGGATGTCCAATCGTCCCTGGGGAAAAGGGTATGGAGCTCAGAAGAGACTTCTCCAAAACCAGCGAGCTGGGAGGTGCTACACAGACGGCGGTGGCTGAAAACAGAAATGAGGGACTGGAGGGAAGGTAGCAAGAGATTGGAAAGGAGGTCAGAGAGTAAGGAGAAACCCAGAAAAGAGAAACTTCAGAGAGATAAGGGAGGAAAAGGTTCTGAGGAAAGAACCATGTCCGTGTGAGTGGGTACTGTCTCTGATTTTACTGTCAAATAAGTTACAAAACAGTCTGTTCACTATGCTCTCACCTGTGCAATAAATTGTGTATGCCTGCATTCTTCAATAAATGTCTGAAAGGAACAAAAACAACAACCAAAGCAAAACAAAAGTCTGGGGTTATCTCTGAGAATTAGCAACAAGAGGAGGGTACAATAGGGGAACCTTAACTTTTTATTTTGCACCATTTTGTACAGTTTAAATTTATTATTATGAACATATTACTTTCTCACTAATATTTTAAGAACTGGTCAGCAGTATGACATTACATTATCTGAGCGGACAAGGAAGCTGAGACTCAAATAAGGCCATTTGGGGAGCAAGAAGGTTGTCATTGGTGACTTTTACCAGAATGGTTTCAGGTAGGAATGTGGAAGCTGACCCAGCCCTAGCCTGAAACGCTGCTTCTCCAGCTTTAATATGCATGTACCAACCGCCTGGGGATCTTCATTAAAATGCAGATTCTGACCCAGTAGGTCTGGGTGGAGTCTGAGATGTCTAACAGGCTTCCTCCCACATGATAACCACATGGCTGGTCCAGCACCACTGTTTTGAGTTGCAAGGTCGTCAGAATACAGGAAATGGGAATGCGAAGAGACCACTATTTCCCCAAAAGTACTCCCTAGAAGACGAACCCCGAGGCATGCTCTAATAAAAAAGATTCACAATCAAATGGTTTGGTAAGTACCACACACCCATCTTGACGGTACTACATTAAGTATTAGTGATTTCCTGAGGAAGTTTGCTGTCTTTTCACTCAGATGCTCCTAACAGTTAGAGCTAACCTTGCAGCAATGAAAACTTATCTTTATTGTCAGATTCTGAAGTTCATAGGGCCACCTGGAAGGTCTGGGGGAAGAGAATTACAGGGCAGCAGGAGCTCAGGGGTGCACAGAGTCGGGAAACTGGAATACGACAAATTGCATTTGGTCTCCAGTACAACAGCAACAGAGGTCTCTGAAAGGCAAGAAATCTCCAAAATAAACCTTGTTAGGGCATGTGCACCAGTCAAGCCTGATGCTCCTTGACAATACCTGCTACGATACTACCAGGTATTTGCTAAACCTTTTTCTAATGACTTATGGACCTTTCTAAAACTTAGCCCCGCATCAACAGCGTGACTCCCAGCCACGGGGATGAGCATTCTTGTGAATACCTGAACTTGAATGTATCTATACCAGTGGCTTCACTGAGCAAGAACAGGAAACACAGAAGCTAACTTGACCTCGCTGCCGAAAGGAGTTCTTCCTGCTTGACATGAGCATAATCCTACTGCCCACTGACAGTGATTAAAATCAACCTGGGGGAGGCTGGGCTGCACTGATCCCCTCACCTGCTGAGATGGAACCTCAGAGCTCAAATAACCTGCTGGTGGCACCGAGTCATCATCTGCCCAGGACCCCCAGTGCTTGGCTGCCCGGGAACGGCCTTGTAGACCAGTGATGGCAAACCTATGACACGCGAACTCATTTTTTGGCTGATTTTTCTTTGTTAAATGGCATTTAAATATATAAAATAAATATCAAAAATAAAAGTCTTTGTTTTACTATGGTTGCAAATATCAAAAAATTTCTATATGTGACATGGCACCAGAGTTAAGTTAGGGTTTTTCAAAATGCTGACATGCCGAGCTCAAAAGGTTCGCCGTCACTGTTGTAGACTCTCTTCATAGGCACCGCACTGAGCAGCACGTTTCAGTGGGAGCCTGGATTTCAAAGGAAGCCTCAGTGCAGAAAAGAGCAGAGGCTATTCACCCTGCATGCCTTCGTCCTTTGAAAAGGCTGCCACCTCTCCTCGCTAACGTCTGAACTTGGCAGCAGAGGTTCAAGCCACATGGGGCAACTTGCACAGGATTAGAATGACACCAGAATTGGCCAAAAAGGATGGCCTGACGCCTGACATTCACATGTGAGGTTTTCCATGGCCTTAGCTCTTCATCGGGTGTCTGGTCACTCAGTCAGTCCCAGCTCCCATACTTGCCTCTCAGATTTACTAGGGAGGGAAACAGGCCCTCAGATTTATTTACTTTTAGGGATAAATATATTTGAACAGCACTGTCACGTGGTGTCTATTTCAGGGACACTAGTTAGGAAAACACATGCCTGTTACAGTCCAGTGACATGCACTCAAGCTGGACTGTGTCAGGATGGCAGGGGACAGCTGGTTGTTCGTGCTAATGCTGTTTTGTGAGGCTCCCATCACAGAGTGGTGGCAAAAGAAGCCAAATTAGTTTTAATAGTCACCTAACAAACGCACATTCCCTCTGTTAACTTTGTTATCAAATATCCTCCCTATCTACACTAAATATATTTTAAACTCACAGGGAAGAGTTATTTGGGAAATCAAGGAGTCACTTCTGTTGGCTCTCACAGGTGCCACGTGACTAAGCCCTCAGCCACCATGCAACCACGTGACTGTTTTACCGCATTCCTCTAGGTTTGCTTTATTATGTCCCTCTAGGTTTCTCCATTCCAATGTGCTAATTTTAAAGAATTTAGAATCCAGTTTCCAACCTATAATGAGAAATATTTTGCACTCTATTCTAATATGAAGCACTTTAATTGCTACTAACATCACTGAAGTCAGTGTATACACAGGAAGAAGGGTGTACCCTCGAAATCATTTATCCCCTAAGGGCAAAATACTTCTAAAGAAACAAAAAGCAGAGGAGATGAGTAGGAGAGGGGGATCATGAAAAATGTTGTGCTTTAGGGTTTGTTTTAAAGTTCTACCTGGGTGTTCTCCACCCAGGAGTGGGGAAGAGGTTCTCTACCTTCACTGGACTGTCCATTAACTAGACTGTCTAGGGCCTAATTTAGTGATCTAATTCTGATTCCTCTGCTGAATTCTATAATGAAATTAGATGTGGTGGATGATTTTGGAAGAATACCCTCAACACATACAATGTCTGGAACATAAAATAATGGCTTCCGCTTTTCCTGCATTTGAAAACTTCCAGATTTCTCAGGGTAAACTATCATGGCCAAGTTAAAAGATTCTAAGTTATACGTGACTTTAAAAATTATTTAGTGGCCTTAGGTCTTGCTTAGGGACAAGAGAGATGCTGGATCCAACTCTGGTCCCTGTCTTCCCTGACTAGCTGGGAAAAAACCTTATCAAGGCCCAAATCCCTTGTTCCTTGGAAAGAGAAAGGCAGGCGGCAGAGATCCACTTGCCCACGTAAGAAACACGCTTGGCTGGCTAAATGGGTGTGCTAATGGGAGGTTCCAGTACCCAGAGGGGCTGTGGCCACTCCCCATCATCCGTGGGGTGGGAAATCGGACATGAGCTGGAGTATAACACAAAGCCAGCCCTTCCTGAGACAGGAGACCCAGCCCTGGGAAGGAAGGAGGGGTGCCCTGGCTCCATTCAGGAGATCTTGGAGGATGCTCATCGCTGAGGAGGCTGGGGTTCAGCCAGCTCAGGGCACTGCTGAGTGAGTGAGGGTCCTGCCACCGAGTCCCAGCTGTGACTCTGAATTCTCTCCTCTCCCCCGCATCTTCCTGGCCTTGTGTTCAGGCTCTGCTCACCTGTTTGACCAACTAGAACATGACTACAGGGTTGAGCCTGAACCATCCTGTGCTGAATACCCCCGAACACCCAGGGAAAGCACAACTCGGACAGGCTGCTTCAACCAGAAAAGCTGCCACTTTACCTTTTTGCTTATTGAAAAACAGCAGAGGGGGCGCGATGCCAGGACCTCGGGGTCCAGGGCTCTCTGTGGCCGCGGGAGTTTCTTTGGAACTCGCTGCCTCTGCAGGTTTCTGCGGCTCCACGGGCTCCTGGGGTGCTGGGGCTCGGTCTCCGGAGGGCAGCTCCTGGCCAGTTCCGGGGACAGCTGAGGGGAACTTAAGGAAGGGGCCCTGCTCGGCCAGGCCCGGCTGGCTGGGCGCGCGCTGCTCGGCCCGGGCCCCCGGCTCCTCCCGGATGGCATCCAGGGCGCCCGGCTTCATCGGGGGCGAGTCCTGCTCCCGCTTGGGGCTCTCCTCCGAGGCCGAGGACGCATCGCACGACTCGATGATGAGCTCACTGTCCAGCTCGGCCTCGCGCTCCTCCCTCAGGATGCTGTACTGGATGGACGGCGAGGCCGGCGAAGGTGGCGGGCCGCCCACGTGGCCGAAGGTCACGTAACCGGAGGTCAGCGCATCCTCAGCGGCCAGCGGGTCCTCGGACACCAGCTCGATCTCTGAGTCCCCTGACTCCGCACTGCTGGCCTCGTGGTCCAAGGGGCTGGGGATGGTGGGCCGCCCGGACCTGGCCTTGACCTCGGGCCTGTCGGCCACATGGCCCGCCGGCTGCGGGCTCTCGGATGTTTCATAGGATAACCCCTTCGCTTCTTTAATGGCAGTGATCAGCTCGTCCTCGGAGATGCTGCCTTTCCCCTGGGATTCTGCAGCAGATGGTTCTGTCGTCCCACAGAGCGAAGGAGAGCGGAAGAGGCGCGCACACACATGGACAGACAGATGGACAGGGAGAAGAAATAAAACAAAGTTTTATTGTTGCTTGAGAAACACATAGCTCATTAGCACAAAAATATCTGTTTCCAGGGCTGTGCTGGAAAGACAGGCCACCTGACCCAAAAGGCTAATGACCGTTAAGGCCCAATTAATCAGGGTTTTACACACCTATCTATCTTAATCTGGCTGTTTAAAAAGTGACCCAGCAACTTCTTAGCAACAGCAGCACCTCGGTAGTTTTTCCTGTTTCCACGTGACCCAGACTCTAGAAGTCATTGTTTCTGATATCTGATTTATTCTCCCAGGGAAGTTTTCCAATGTCACAGATTGCATTAGTTAAGCTGGTGGACACAACCCTTTAATTTGGCCCACCGATATCAACAGATCTGAAAACCACCCAGGATTCCTTGTCCACTGTAGTTTGTGTTCCCTTCTTGAAGCAAACAAAGAAAGCTGAGTGGGATCCTGGGGTACAAC
Organism: Myotis lucifugus; assembly: GCF_000147115.1. Classification (NCBI taxonomy): domain Eukaryota; kingdom Metazoa; phylum Chordata; class Mammalia; order Chiroptera; family Vespertilionidae; genus Myotis; species Myotis lucifugus. Next base: position 2,894,980 of record NW_005871214.1, on the reverse strand, counting down.
TTGATCTCTGAGCTTTATATTTCCCATAAGAAACAATCATTTACTCTTTTTTAGTAAAAACTGTAACTAGGTGAAGCCCTATAAGAGAGAGATTTTGCCCATTCCACAGAGCACAATCCCACTGGGCTTCGGAGGGTGGAGCCCACCTCTGTTCTTCGCCCTCTCTTCACCTCCTGATGAGAAGCACAAAACCCGAGAGTACCCCAGCCCCCTGGTATGAATGCCTGGCTTCTACCCGGTGTCTATCCAGATGGGCCGAAAACCTCACTGGCAATCTTGCCTATTTCTCTGTCCCTTCGGTGAGACTACCTGGGATCACCATGACAATAGTTTTCAGGAAATTGGTTTTCTCTTGCCCTAGAGCAGGATTTTCAGAATATTTTAGACAGTGGTCTGTGGCCCTTCTGGGAGCAAGAACTACTTGGGAATGATGGCTAAGGGGTAATGGATTTTTTTTGGGGGGGTGGGGTAACAAAAATGCTCTAGATTTATTATGGTGATAGATACACAATTCTGTGAATATACGAAAAGCTATTAAAATGTAAATGGGCGTATTTATGTTATGTGGATTATATCTCAATATAATAAAAGGGTAATATGCAAATTGACCCTAACAGCAGAACCACTGGGAATGACTGGTCACTATGACACACACTGACCACCAGGGGCCAGAAGCTTAATGCAGGAGATGGCCCCTGGTGGTCAGTGCACTCCCACAGGGGGAGCTCTGCTCAGCCACAAGCCAGGCTGACGGCTGCCAGCACAGCGGTGGTGGCGGGAGTCTCTCCTGCCTCCTCAGCAGCGCTAAGGATGTCCAACTGCAGCTTAGGCCTGCTCCCTGCTGGCAAGTGGACATCCCCCGAGGGCTCCCGGGCTGCCAGAGGGATGTCTGACTGCCAGCTTAGGCATGATCCCCTGGGATCGGGCCTAAGCCAGCAGGTGGACATTCCCCGAGGGATCCCAGACTGAGAGAGGTCACAGGCCGGGCTGAGGGACTCCCCCGACTGCACAAATTTTTGTGCACCGGGCCTCTAGTATCTCAATAAAAAGAGATGGAAGGAGGCTTTTCCCCTGAATTAGCACTTATAGGAGAACTGCCTGACCTGTATTAGATTGTACTATAAGTGAGAAGTAACTTTATTTATGTTAAGCCACTGATTTGGGAATTTATCTGAATCTAAATGAATGCACCCCTTTAGTCTGGATTCTGCTCTAACTGCTTGCCTAAATTCACTGATCACGTTCAGATCATTTTTGAGTTCTGACCCATTAAGAGGATACTGCAATCCTTGAGGGAGGAATTATGACAACCTAATGAGTTGTGGTGGCCATAGGGATAGAAAAGACAGGACAATTCAAGAAACACTGAAGAGAGAAAAACCACAGACTCAGTGTCTGACTCATGTGGCGGGTGAGAAAAAAATGGGGTGTCAGAGGTCACTCAGAAATGGTGAACCTGGGCCAGTAAAATGAACAGGAATTACATACCCAGAAACACGAAGTCAGTGAGCTGTTTTGATGGGACAGAGGGAGAAAATTCTGATCTTAGACCTCTTCCCTTCCTGTGGCTCATACTAGTCCAGTGTCTCCCATTGGAAACCTCTGTCTGACCATCTAACCTGCAGGGCTGACCAAACTCCAGCTTGTTCAACATTCCTAAGAGGTAAGCAGGGCCTTGGGTTACAAATGGCCTTGCAGGGCAGCTCATCCTGGGTGCAAGCCAGCCTGGGAATGGGTCCTTCAGGAAACAGGTTTGTGCTGGCTCATCCTGCACAACCGGAAGCCCTGGGTGGTTTGTATTTGTGTGATGATTTGATTAATGTCCGTCTCTTCACCCTCCCCCAATCTCCCTGACCCCAAAATGAAAGCACCCACTGAGGGCAAAGGGCAGCCAAGGTATTTTTGTTCAAAATCAGATCTCCAGCACCTAGTGCAGTGCCTGGCACTCAGAAAGTACTGATAAATAGAGCTCATTTGAGGACTAGCTCAAATCTTTAGAACACTGGTTCTTAATTAGGTGTAAGGCTCAAAACTGCCTCAGAAATTCTGACTTGTAGAAGGAAGTCTGGGTGGGGCCCCCACATCTGCCTTTTGTAACCACTCACTACAATAGTGATTCCAGTAGTCACCTCCAGTTAGGGTTGGCAGATTTCGCAAACAAAAATGCAAGACACCCAGTTAAATTTGAATATCAGCTAAAAAATGACTTTTTATTAATATAAGTGTGTCCCATAAAATTTGAATTTTTATTTGGCAACCCTACCTACCTCCAATTGAAAACCATGTGTTAGAGCATTCAGAAAAGAAGGCTCAAGGATCTTGCTTCATTTACTCAAGAGTTGTTTTTTTTTTTGATTGTTTAAGGTATTACAAATAGTAATACATATGTCTCTTTTTTTCCCATTCCCCCCTGCCTCCCTCCTTCCTCCCCCACCCCCGCCCCCGCACGTGCCCTCCCCTCCTGCCCCCAGTATCTTGCATCTATTGGTTATGCTTATATCAGTGGTTCTCAACCTGTGGGTCGAGACCCCTTTGGGGGTCAAATGACCCTTTCACAGGGGTCGCCTAAGACCATTGGAAAACACATATATAATTACATATTGTTTTGTGATTCATCACTATGCCTTAATTATGTTCAATTTGTAACAATGAAACGGGGTCACCACAACATGAGGAACTGTATTAAAGGGTCGCGGCATTAGGAAGGTTGAGAACCACTGGCTTATATGCATGTATACAAGTCCTTCGGTTGATCTCTTACTCAAGAGTAAGGATGTTATTAGACAACTGTGGGGTGTGGGAGGAAGGGGCCTGATGGGTTTCATCTTGGGCAAGTAAAGGTACTACTTTTTAAAAAATTCATCCTTCTTATGAGTCAAAAGGAACTAAATAGATCGTGTAGACATTGCCCTCCATTCTTTTTTTTAAAATATATTTTTATCGATTAAAGAGAGAGAGAAACATCAATGACCAGAATCAAATCTCGACCTTCTGATTCACAGGTTGATGCTCAACCACTGAGCCATGCAGGCTGGGCTGCCCTCCATTTTTAATGGGAACTAAAATCTAACAAAGTGCTGGGAGGAACCTGGGAAAATTTTAGACCAAAAGAGTTTTCCTACTCATTTAAAACCTTATGGGAGTTTAGCTAAGATACTAGTTGTTATGTGTCAAGACTAACACAGCAAAGCTGGAAACAGTCAATAAAAATAAAATAGAATCGAGAAACTGAGGAGGTTAGAACCACCCTACTTGGGAAGATGTGTTTGCGGCCACTGCTAATAAGGATGATATGATTAAGAAGGATAAAAGGAAACATGAACATGGCCAGTTTACCAAGTTGCAGTTGCCAGTGTCCAACTGTGAATGATGCTGCCATTCCGGTGTCCCCTTCGCTGCTGGCTGACTCTCCCCTCATCACTCAGAGGGATCCCCTGAAAATATGAATCTAATCCTGCCGCTCTCTCCTTCCTTCTCCCCACTCCAGTGACAGTGACTTTCCAGTGCAACTTGAACACACAGGACATTCCCAGCTGCAGCGTCTTCACTGGCTGTCCTTCTTCAGCTATCTACCTGGCTTGCTCCCTCATCCCATTCAGGTCTCTGCTCAAAGCCACCAGCAAAGCGAAGCCTTTCCTCACCTCCCCACCTCCTCATCCCCTTCTTACACTGTATCTTGTTTTATTTTTCTTCATAACCATTGTAACTACCTAATGTTATATTATATATTCATTTACTTGTGTGTAAGTCTTCCCAACTAGAACGCAAGCTACATGCAGGCAGCAATCTTGTGATTCATCATAGACCCCCACTGCTGATGGTACAATGCCCGGAGTAAATGGTTAATGTATATTTGTGGAATGAATGATGGTACTTCCCAGCTTAAACCCTCCGATGGTTTCCCATTGCATCTGGAACAACATCCAAATTCCTTATCCTAGTACATGAAGCCTTGAATAATCTAGGCCCTGCCTACCTTTCCAACTCAGTTGTATTACATACTTCTTCCTTACTCCTTTACACTGTCTTCCACAATTCAGCCTTGGGGCCTGTGCATTTGCTATCCTCTGTTCCTGGGCCCCTCTCTTTGAATTGTGGGGTCCTTCTCCTCATTCAGATCTCAGATCACATGTCGCATTCTCAGAGAGGCCATCCCTGACCCTTCACACCCAACACTCTATCACTCTTTATAGCACTCACACTCCATAAACATTACCTATTTATGTGTTTCTTTTTATTGTCTCCTCTCACTAGCAGGTAAACTCCATGAGCATAGGGACTTCATAAATCTTGTACTGCAATGTATCTGGTGTCTCGCACATGTCTGACATAGAGAAGTCACTCAATAAGTATTTTTTAAATAAAAGAATGAATTTTGAAAATGAGTAGGAGAATCACAGACCTCATCAATGCAAGAAAATAGCAACACTAATTTTCAAAGAGTTAAAATTAAAATTGGCCCTGGCCAGTTTTGCTCACTGGATAGAGTGTTGCGGCCAGAGGACTGAAGGGTTCCGGGTTTGATTCCGGGCAAGGGCACGTGCCTCAGTTGCAGGCTCAATCCCCAGCCGTGGCCAGGGTGCATGCAGGAGGCACCCGATCGATTTGTCTTTCTCACATAGATGTTTCATGTTTCTTTCTCTCTGTCTCTCCCTCTCCCTTCCACTCTCTCTAAAAATCAATGGAAAAATATCCTTAGGTGAGGATTAACAAAGAAAAGAAAATTAAATTAAAATTGATTTACCGTTTATTGCTCCTTTCTTTTTAAGGGAAGCTGGGTGCTTTAATGATGACCTCTGGATTATTGGCCTTTCTGAGGCTAACACCTCAAAGAAAATCCATAACCACCAAAACAAGCTCTAGGTGTGTGTGTCAGAAACAATATGGTGCCCATGGGTCAATGGGCTGGTGCACCAGGGAAATTATGATTTATCTGAAATGCCTCACTTGTACTTTTGACTGATATTTGCTGAGAAGAAACTTTCAATATTTAAAAATAAAAGAATGTTTGCCTCTGTACCTCAGTGTATAATTATTTAGCAAGATGAAAACAGTTATGTTGGAGGAAGTTACAAAAGGAAATAGTACTGGAATTGAAGAAAATATATTAGACTCCTAGCTTAAGCTTCAGGGTCTGTGACTACAATTGTTCTAAATTAGAATTTCTCCTGATTCATGATTCACATAATTAGAAATATTCCCCAGAATTGGTGATTTTCTTATTTATTACACAATGATAAACAGAACATTTTTTGTTTAGAATGTTTTCCTTTCCCTCAATTTCTATGTAGGATCTTATGTAATTCTTGGTATTTGCCTTATCTGTTGGCACTGGAAATGGCAGAGTGACCCAAGACCCAACAGATGTAATAAAGCCCAAATTGTCCAGTGTCTATGGGTAGAGTGTCATATGATGTCAGGGACTCACAAGTTGAGAAGGGGGTTAGGCTAAACTTTTGGGATAAAAAGAATAAGGAGAAAGGTCTTAATGACAAGCTGATTCCTTCTATCTCTTCTATTAATTTTATTCCTACCTGTTGTTTTATGACTCAGGTATTATGATGTAGAGGATGGGTGAAGAGAGGAGCTGAACATGGGAGAGAGCTGTGTAATGAGATAAGGGACTTTCTCTTTCTTGAATAAACTTTGCTCAGGATGTTTATTTGGAGAAACTACAGAGAAAAACATTGCCCTAACCCCATGCCGTCAACTGGGCAACTCAAGATCATAAAACTCTAAGGTCATGTGAGCCATATCTGTTTTCGTTTTCTCTTGAAGTTTCTCCAGATGGTTATTAAAAAATGAAAATTCCATAATAATAATTAATGAACCCTAATCAAGTCTTTATCATCAACTTTGTAAACTTCAATTTGTACATGAGGCATGTGCCATGTAAGTGGACTTATATGCGCTGGGGTATTTCACTCTTCCTAAAGACTGGCTGAAGTTCTTCTAGACTGACCACCAAGCAACCCTGGAGCTCTGTAAAAGACAGCTAGTAATGTAGCTTCCATCTTCAGAGCATCCATATCTTTATCTCATGGAATAGGATTGTACGGTGCATTGCCAGAAAGACTACAAGGAGGTTTTGAGACCCAGCTATGTCCCTATCTCGTGTTGTAGGCTGGGACAACTCACATCTAATACAGTTGGGGCCTCAGCTTCCTTATTTGTCATCACAACCAAATCTTAATTTATATTTTATGGAAAATTCACTGTACCCTCATACCTCCTGTCCTTGTACCTTCTCAGATTAGAAGGCCGCCCCTCCCCTTCACCTGTTTATTTCCTCCTGCTCTTTTAAGAGTCACTGCAGGTGCCAGTTCACCTGGGGAGCTGTTGGACCCTGCTGCTCCTCAACACTCCATGTTTTCCTCTCTCAGAATACAAATCACACCAGAGTCTATTTTCTTGGTCAATTGCCCCACTAGAGGGCAGGAACCGATTTATGTTTGTTTTTTAAAATTCTGTCATCAGTACTTAGTAGAGTGACTGACTAAAAGAACATGTGTGCAAAGTGTTTGTTGAGTGAGTGAATAAATTTGAAAATCAGGGACTTGGCGCAGTGGATTTTTTGATATTTGCAACCATAGTAAAACAAAGACTTATATTTTTGATATTTATTTTATATATTTAAATGCCATTTAACAAAGAAAAAGGATAGCAGGGACTTCCATTAAGTCCACTTCGTTCTAACGCTTGGACTTACTGCAATATCAGGATGTAGAGCAATCATTCCTAATCCTGCAGTTTTGGATTCGTTTTAAGAGTTCACTGGAAGCTCATTCATCTAAGGTGCTGAAAATCACTTTTTATAAATCACTTTTTAGGTTTGTAAATCACTTTTGGGTAGGGTCAGAATGCCAGCCACTAGAAACAGGGAAAGATTCAAGGCCCTCAAACTGTCCTCTTCATCCTGATGCCTCATGGGCATTCACACACAAGATGGAGATGCACATGGGATGGAAATGCATATAGGATGGGAGATGCACGGGGTGAGGTGGGGGAGCTCCTGCTACCACTCTGGCCTTTTCCAGGTAGAGGAGTCCCCCTTTGTACTGAGAGTATGTATTAAGTGTGGTTTTAACATCCTGCCTGAGCCAGAGTAAACAAATATTCAAGTTGAATAAAATCCCAACCTAGGGGATTTCAAACTTTTAAAAATTCTATCCACTTCAGACCAGGGTTTGATTCTGGTCAAGAGCATATGCCTAGGTTGTGGGCTCAGTCCCCAGTGAGGGGCGTGCAGGAGGCAGCCAATCAATGATTCCCTCTCATCATTGATGTTTCTATCTCTCTTTCTTTCTCTTCTTTAGGATAAACAGAGCGGCAGTTTATCCTACTGAAATCAATAAAAATATTTTTAAAAAATTATATTCAAATAAATCCTTTAGTTAAAAAAAAATTGTATGCAGATCTTCAATACATTAAAAGATAAAAATGACAGTACTGAGATTTAAGGGGGAGGAGAGAAGTACTCTTTGGTAGGTTACCTCTCATTGTCCATGACCCTCCAAAAGAGTGAGGCTCACTCCCCATTCATTGTACAGACTTGGAGCTGGGACCCTGCCCAAGATAACCCAGCTGATCTCAGGGGAACAGCCAAGATGCTCACCACATGATGCCTCCAGGATTGTCCGTGAGGAAAGCTGCCCTAGAAGTAGGTGGTACCTCCCTCTCTGCTCTGAACGGCAGACCCACATGAGGATTTAATGTTCCCAGTGTGTCATTCTTTCCCCTCAATAGAAGAAAGAAACATTACAAAGCAAATCTGATAGGACTTTAACAACTCAAATCTCAGCCTTTGTACGTGGGCACAAGACTGGAAAAGTTGTATGTTAATTAAATAAGTAAAGTTGAGACTTGACTGCAATTCTTGATTCCTTAATATTCAGATTTCCATGTGCTGGGTCTTCCCAAGGTAGGGAATAAAATTTCCTTACCTGTTCCGAAAGACGGAGGAGTGATGGATTCTGGGCTGTCATCTTCAGGCTCTGAGACGGTGACAGTAGGGACTGTGTCAGGACTCGGTTTCAGACAGATATCTTGCTTCTCGGGGGTCTTCTCTTGGGTAGCAGTTTCCACAGAAGGCTCAATTTCAGTCAGCGTGATTTTGATGGGGGCAGTGACCAGGGAGGCTCTATGGTGCTCTTCAGAGAGATCATCTATATAAGGAGCAAATGTTGATTCTTCAAATAAATGGTCCTTGAGGATTTTTCCCTCCACAGGAGCTGCTTTCTCTGGTTCACGGGCCTTTTCAGATTTTATTGAGATTTCAGTGTCCTTATTCTTAAAGTCAAAGTCTTTCTCTTCCAACTTGGGGTGACGTTGCCCCTGATAGCTCACCTCCTCGGGCCTGGTTATGTCAATGTACTTGTAAGCTTCTGCTTTCATCTGGTCCAGGGGGTCTGCTAAGATCTTGTTCACTTCGGTGGACTCTGCAGGAGTCATCTCTATTCCAGAATCAGAACTAAATAAGCCGTGAGGCTCCGTCCCAGGCACGTCTGGTAAGGAGGGCCCAGAGGTACTCAGCTCCTCAGGGCTCTCTGTTGTGGTGATGTGGCCATTTTCTTTCTGAAGAATTCCAGTGAAATATGTGGAATCCTCCTGAGGTGGGTAACAGATGTCGGAAATCAGAGATGTGTAGCACGCTCCTTCCCCATCCTTTGATGCTGTTGAAAAGGGATGATCCATGGCTCGGGAGACATCTGCCACACCTAGGAACCAAAACAGCAGCAGACAGTGAGTGGGCGCTGGGCTGCAATCTTCTCTCCTGCCTAACCCACCACCCACCCCTGCCCTGTGGAGACACAGCATCCTGTCTCCTCCACGCCTCGGGGTTCCCTCTCAGCACCAGCACGTTCATTTCTCTTGTCTCCCTGATAGCCCCCAGCACCGGTGTGTCCCCTGCAGCTGACTACAGAGGCTCACACAGCTGCCATGGCCAGAGAAGTTGGGGACAGATCCCAGAGGACTAGAAAGTTGCTTTTCAACATCAACTACCTCAATACACAGTGACTTGGTCTTACTTAGTATTATTCGACAGAAGCCCTCTTTGTATCTAAAGCATTTATGACCCTTTAAGCTGAGGTGGAAATGTAGGCTAATTCAGGTCTGAAAGGGCAACAATGGGATAGTCGACTGGGGAGAGGGGCTGCTGTTGGACTCAGAGCTGGAAGAGGCCCCAGGAGACCCCCTCGTTCACCCCTTTCCTTTAGGGACTCCTGTCCCACCTGGATGCGTGCCATCCCTTCTCTTTTTAAAGGTCCTCAGAGAAAGGGACTCCTAGTTTTCTGATGGGCTCATCCCAAAGTGGTATCACCTTGATGGTGCTCTTCCTTATTTCTTCAGTTTTCTCATTTGGTTTCACTCTCATTCACTCATCTACTGCCCATTCTTCGCCTTCCAGTGATACTCACAACGCCCCCCCGGGGATTTCTTAGTTCCACTGGTGGTGCTAAGGACAAGACAGGTTTCCAAGTTGGAGTCTATAGAATGTTTTCACCTGCCCTTCATTCTACTCATAAACCAGCCAAAAGTTCATTAGTAGGCAGAAGAGAAAAACCCTCTATTAATTTTCTTGGCTGTGAAAAGTGATAAGAAAGGAAGAAAACTAATAATGTTTACTGAGGTGTTGCTATATGCTAAGCAGTTGGATTTTACCTAATGCTTACAACTATTTTATAAATTAAGCCCCACACTCTCAACATACAAGCACATCACACACACACACACACACACACACACACACACACACACAGAGACAAACACACACAGCTCTCAAAACACACGCAAAGAATATTCCAGATTAGGGCACCAACTCATAAAAGTAATAAAAGTAGTAGCTGTAATAAAATAGTAATAGCTAATATTTGAGTGTTTGCTGTGTGCCAGACATAATTCCAAGCTTTTAATTAATATTGACTCATTTAATAATCATAGCCATCTTAGGAGATTGGTACTATTAGCTTCATTTCACAGATGAGGAAACTGAGGAACAGAGAGGCTACGTACCTCACCTAAGATCGCACAGGTAGAAAGCAACACAGCCAGGACTCAAACCCCAGCAGTCTAGAAGTCAGGAAACTTCCCCTCATGCCCTGTGCACCTTCTTAAAATCAGTTTTTGACATTTATTTTTTTCCAGTAATTTTGAATCTAGTACTAGCATTATCACAAGTAAACTTAACTTTTGCATTTTCCTAGCTGTTTTCTTGGTTATACGAGTCATTGTTTGTCTAAGGCAGTGGTTCTCAACCTTCCTAATGCCGTGACCCTTTAATACAGTTCCTCATGTTGTGGTGACCCCCAACCATAAAATTATTTTCGTTGCTACTTCATAACTGTAATTTTGCTACTGTTAGGAATTGTAATGTAAATATCTAATATGCAGAATGTATTTTCATTGTTACAAATTGAACATAATAAAGCATAGTGATTAATCACAAAAACAATATGTAATTATATATGTGTTTTCCGATGGTCTTAGGCGACCCCTATGAAAGGGTCATTCAACCCCCAAAGAGGTTGCGACCCACAGGTTGAGAACCGCTGGTCTAAGAGGAATGAAAAAAGCACAAAGCCTCTTTTCCATTCTAGCACTTTCCTGCCTCAGCACCTTGGTACTTGCTGATTTCTTTGCGTGGACCTCTCTCCCCCCAGATACCTGCATACCTAACCCCCTCATGCTGATCTTTGTCCAAGTCACCTTCATAAGGGAGATGACAATGTCCACTACCTACAACCTGTCCTGCCTTCTCCACTCCGTGGCAATCCTGTTCCCTCCTACCCTTCTCTACTTTTTCTTCCTGTATCATTTGTCTCCTCCTAATATACTATATAACTAACTTATTTACCTATTACTTATGTATTGATTGTCTCTCCTTGCTAGGCATGCTCCATGAAGGCAGGAATCTTTGACTATTCTGTTTCACAGAATAGTTCAACACCTACACACACTAGGTACTCAATAAATATTTGTGAAATTTAAAAAGTGTGAATTTTAGAATTAAGCACAAGTAACAGGATTGTGTGAGAAGACAGGTTGGCAGATTCCCCCAAATCCTAAGGATACTCACTTCACTCAGCAAGTGGCTTAATCTTGTAACCAGTTCAAAAGTGTACATTTCAGGGAAGCTTCTAATTGTACTTCCTTTGCACATGGCAGCCCCTTTTCAGTTTGGACCAAAAATAGCTCAGTAGCAAAAGGAATAATATTAATGATGAGCCTTATTGGCACCATATATAGACCACCAATGAAAAAGCTAATAAATTTAAATTCATGTGTGCACACACATCTTTATCCTAAAGAATTTTAAAAGCTTCTTTCATTATATGGGCTCAGCCTACATGTAGACCTCACTAGAGATAGGGAAATCAATCCTGAGATATTTCTTTTAAAAAAATATATTTTTATTGATTTAGAGAGGAAGGGAGAGGGAGAGAGAGAGAAACATCAATGATGAGAGAGAATCATTGATTGGCTGCCTCCTGCATGTCCCCCACTGGGGATCGAGCCCACAACCCCAGCATGTGCCCTTGACCAGAATCAAACCCGGGACCCTTTGGTCCGCAGGCTGACACTCTATCCACTGAGCAAAACCAGCTAGGGCAATCCTGAGATATTTCATTACAGACATTTGGATCCTGGGATTCTCTACCCCAATTATCTGGAACCACTTCCACAGGTTAATAAGTAATTGTGCACCAGGAAGTAAGGAGGGTTTGCCCATGGATATACATTGTCTGGAGGTGTAGGGGTGGGGAAGGGGATGCTTTCCTGATAAATGCACAGTAGGAGGTATCCAGGGCTGCTCACGATCATTATCATTCACCTCTCACTCCATACTTCTATTGCAGAGGCCACCACCAGGCTCCTGGCTCTTATCACCTATACCTGGCATAGTGCATAGCCCTCCAGCCCAACGTCTCCTGACACTAGTTATCACACTAAGCACAACTCAGCGACTGGCCCCAGGGTTCTGCCTTGCTTCACCAGATAATTCATAAACTCTGCAGCCATCTGGTCTCACAACTCTGTCTCCGCTGGTCTTCACAATCTCACACTCCACCAGCTTTTCAAATCCTGTCTTTCACTCTCCAATTCAAACTCGAAGCTCTGATTAATATAAACTCACCATCACTTCTCTAACACTTTATCCTTCCAATCTTTACACCAAAATCTCTGACCTCAAACCATAAAGTTAAGCAGCTTTAAATGCCCCTCCTCCATGATGAATTTGCTGATCACACCTGTCAGCACTTGACCCCTTCCTATTGTTCCCCTCTTCTTTCCTACAGCACCTAACTATACTGAGCATGTGGAATGTATGACATATGACTTCTCTATGTCCAAGTTATCTCCTAGTAACCTGTCAGCTCCTGGAGTTTGATGCCCATGGTTTGCTCACTATATTGTATAGTAGGCACCCAATACAAAATGAATGAATGAATGAATGAATGAATGAATGATCACTCACTCAATCAATCAATAAATCAATCTGTTAACTTAAAAACATTCAAACCTGTAAAGAATTTTTGTGAGTTTATTTGAGCTAAACTGTCAACAATTGCCGGGAAGCAGAATCTCAATATATTGGGATAATGCTCCGGAGAATGGTGTTTTTTCACCTTGTTTTATACATTACAATTAAAGAAGGAGATGTAAGTGGGTTACATGAAATCCATTGGTGATAGATTAGGGAGGCGGGAGAAAGCAAAGCGGGCATGGGGTGGGGTGGGGGGAGTGGTTGGAAGGGAACCTCTGGGATTGGATAAAAAGTGAAATGATAGACACATGCTTCTTTTACTTAGATGGGTACAGGATAGTTAACAGGCAACACTTAACATGGTAACAATAACAATGAAGAAATTTATGGTCTCAGTCCTGGCGCACAGGCGCATTTGGTTGTGCCCTGAGAGGTCCGGAAAAAGGGAAGTTACAAGTTACCTTGACATTTCACAGGTATGTTATCTTAGATGCAAAAAGACAATAGGTGCAGTTAAAAGTTGACCTTTGTCAGGGAAGATATGGCTTAGGATATGACTACTCACTATAAACTACTTTTAGTTAAAGTTTTAATTTCAGACCATCCTCTGTGGTTACTTTAGGTCTTTGAGTTTGCAAGACTGCAGGCCTTCCCTGAGCTTGTCAGGTTAGCAGGTGGCCCCTTTTTTCATTCACAAATTGATCAATCAATATATTCTATGCAGCTACTGAGAACAAACTAAGACTAATTGATACAAGTTACAAAGAGGATGTGTATCAAGTGAAAGAACAATCTAGAAAATCGAGTTATCCAACAATGGGACAGGCTGCATCTCAGAAACAAGAGTGCCCTGATCCTGGGGCAATCAAATAGAGGGGCCCAGCGTCTGTGTAGGCAGGAACCAGCATTTGGTGAGAAGTTGGATGAAACAACCATGGAAGTCCCTTCCAACTTTCTATGATGTATGTACTGATTGGCTGCCACTGTAGTTGGACACGACTTCCTTTATTGCTTCCTTACTTGTAAAACAGAATCAATATCATTTTCCCTGAGGTGAAAATTATATAGGGACTTCCCAGACGTATGGTAACAATTGAGGGCATAGAATCTAGCGTACACCTACATTAAAGGAGAGATTATAAACAGAATCAACTTGGGAGGAATTTCCACCCCTGAAATTCATATCCTACTACCTCTGTCTTGACCAGAGCACCCAGCATAAAACTGAAAGGACCCCTTTGCCACATTCTTCAAATACACCAACTAGAGGAGGAAGAACAAAGTCACTTGTGTAAATCACACATTTAAATGGGACCGTGTCAGAGCCCTCATAAAAGCAACAAATCATCGAAATACTCTGAATGTGGCCATGCCCCATTTTCTTAAATTGCGCCAAGTACCCTGAAAGAGTCTCAAGGTTCTAACTTATTGAATTTGAAAATGTACATACATTCCAGGGTACCTATCAGTCAGAACTCTTGGAAACAGAAAGCCCAGTAGACAGTAAATTATGTGAGAGCAGAGTCCTGTGGGATTGTTGGAACTGGGAAGCCAAACTGAGCCTCGGGCTCATGAGAGCCAATTAATTCTTGTCAGCTCTTCCTGCAGAGCTGGCAGAAGCGAGGCCTGAGAAAGAGAGCAGGGGCCAGTGACCCCAGGCAGGGACCAATATTGTTACACTGTTAAATACAAATCCACTAAATAAAAGCTCTTTTCTTGCTGAGACGAGAAACTACTGCTTGCTTTCTATTACCAAGGGTTCCTTGGAACATCTGATTTCTTTCTCTCCAGCTGTTTCCTTGGCCATCTAGAAGTCCAATTCCTGTGGAAGAAGATATACAATGGGTGGACCCACAGGTGCCCTCTCAGGAGGTGGCTGGACAGGAGAGCACCACAAGTTCAGTTACCTGGATGCATTTTAAATGGGATTGGTTTTTCAAATTTTCATTTTACAAGTAATGTTTCAGGGAAGTGCTTATAATAAAAACTAAAGACTCCATTGGTCACAATTTCTAGTCAAAAGTCTGGTGGAAGAAAGATGAAAGTAAGCTCAAATTATTGCCATTAAATCACTTGTGCTGATAAAACCAGCGTTATGTAGTCACCAATGTTCTAGACCAGGTATATTTATCATGATCTAGACAAATTCCATAATATCATAAAGGAGAGGTGTTTTATTTAATTTAATTCTTTGGAAATACTAAGGGATGAGGCGACAAAGATGATTTGCTGAAGATGGTTTTACTTTCTGTAAGGAAAGTTTCAATCCCAAAATTCTAGTTCTGAGCTCTGACTCGTCTTCACAGAATCAAGTTCATTCAATCGATGGCCGACAGCTTAGGTTTGTATTCAGGCTCTACAACTATCAGTTGTCAGACTCTTGGCAAGTTAGCCTCTCTGAGCCTCAGTTTATTCATTTTTATTTTTATTTTTTAAAAAAGATATATTTTATTGATTTTTTTTACAGAGAGGAAGGGAGAGGGATAGAGAGTTAGAAACATCGATGGGAGAGAAACATCGATCAGCTGCCTCCTGCACACCCCCCACTGGGGATGTGCCCGCAACCAAGGTACATGCCCTTGACTAGAATCAATCCTGGGACCCTTGAGTCCACAGACCGACGCTCTATCCACTGAGCCAAACCAGCCAGGGCCAGTTTATTCATTTTTAAAGTGGGAGTAATAATAGTTCCCATCTTATCGGGCTGTTATGAGGATTAAATGAGATGATGCACTTAGCTCTGTGCCGGGCACACAGTACATACTCAATAAATGAGAGCTGTGGAGTTTATTTTTACCTCTATTTTGCAAGGAGGACACTCAACATTTGCAACATATTACCACTTGTCCATTCAGTAGAGCCAATCCACACTCATATTGCCCGCTGGGGTCTGCCTTAGATGCTAAAGTCCCAGACTGCAAGGCCACTGCTGTCCGCAGAGTTCCATGAGTGGGTGGTTGCTTAAGTACTTTCTAGTGATGCTACTGACACAGATCTGTCACAATTGTGGTGATGGCTGATGCAATTGTGAAAAGTTGATTTTACCAAGACAATATTCAATGAAGAAACCAGTGTTTGGTACCCATGGATGAGCTTTCTCCCTTGCGGGTGGAGCTCATTCTTACCCCTCAGGGTACAGATAAAGGGTCTGTGGTTTAAGATGACACTTACATAACTGAACTAGAGGCCCAGTGCACAAAATCATGCATGGGGGGAGGGGGCTTCAGCTGGCCCGGCCCCAATCAGGACGGATCGGGGCTGGGCCTGTCAGGAGGAGGAGATGGCAAGAGGTTGGCCAACCAGTCCACCTGGATCAGGGCCCCTGATCCAGGCCAGGCTGGCTGGGGGAAGGGGCTGAAGGTGATTGGCTGGTGGGCCTTGCCCCTGGTTGGGGTTGGGGGGTTGACTGGGGGCAGGGCCTGCCATGGGGAGGGGCTGTGGGTGGTGGGCTGGCTGGCCCTGCCCCCAAATGGGGTGGGTAGGGGGTGCTGATTGGGGGCCAGTGGCCTGGGGGAGGGACCATGGGTGGAAGCCAACCGGCCCTACCCCTGATTGTGGGGGGTGCGATCAGGGGTGGGGCAGCCAGAGGGAGGGGCTGCGAGCCAATCAGGATGGTAGGGTCCCCTTGGGGGCGTGGCCGGCCAGGGGAAGGAGCTGCAGGAGGTTGGCCAGCTAGCCATACCCACTATTGAGGTGGGGTGGCGATCAGGGACAGGGCTAGAAAGGGGGAGGGGCTGCAGGCCAATGAGGGTGGTAGGGGCCATCTGGGGCATGGCTGGCTGGTGGGAGGGGCTGCAGGAGGTTGGCCGGCCAGCCCCATCCCCTATTGGGGTTGGGGGGGTGCGATCAGGGGCGAGCCAGCCGGGGGGAGGGCCTGTGGGACTATCATGGTGGGGCAGGCTGATGGGGGCACGGCTGGCAGGGTTGAGGGGGGAAGGGAGGGGGCATTTGGCAGGCAGGCTGGCTCTTGATCAGGGTGGGAGAGTCCAATCAGGGGCAGGCCGGCGGGGGTTAGGGGGGTGAGCTGCAAGGTTGGCCACCAGCCCCACCCCCTGATCTGCCGGTTTGCCAGCCACAGTGGGTGTCATAGCGACCAGTTGTTAGGTCATTATGGCCGAGAGGTGCTCCATGCACCTCCTGGTGACCGGTTGTTTGGTCGTTTTGGTGGTGACGCCTCTTGGCCTTTTGTTATTATGATAAAGCCCTTCTTACCACTCTGAGATAGGAACTTAGAGAATGCCAGAAAGAAAGATTGATTATAACAAAGGGTTTTCTGAGCACAGAGGTAGATATACTCCATTACAGAAGCATCTGGTTTAAAAACAAAACAAAGCAAAACCACCAGTTACTGTTTGAATAGAGTCAATACTAACAGGTATAGGAAACATTGGTCCCAATGAATTAAAAAATATTTTTAAAAGGGGGGGGGAATAATTTTTTTAAACCTGGAATGACAGTGGGTGGAGGGAGAGGTACACATCCAAATCCAAGAATTAAAGACCAGAACCAGTGACGCACCAAGTGAATCTGGATTCACTTTTCCAGAATCGTTTGCCCTTAGGCTGCCCATGTGATGGATGGCAGCAGCCTGCACAGAGGTTAGGCTGTGCAGCTCTTTCTCCGAAACGCCCACTTATCTTTTCTGAGCGCTGAGAAATCAGCAGCCCCACAGTGTGGGGGCTGTGACACCTCTGACAACAGAGCCACCCAGGATGGATGGGCATGCCAGGGAGGCTCCGGGAGCCTCTCTGTCACCTCGAAAACATTCTCCTTCTGAAATTAAGTGGCCTGTGAATTAACATGACAAATGGGTGCTGAGAAACCCAGGTACACTCATTCTTTAACATTTTATCTATGTGATTAGTTAACAGAGTGAAAAAGAAACAAATGAGCCTGCATTCTCTCCCAAAAGACTTTAAGCCAAAGCTGATGACGTGCTTGGGTGTTTAAGAATATGAGTAACTACTCTTTCTTTTTCCAGATCACTGCCTTATTTAAAGCTTGCCTGCCAGGATAACAGATTTAGCTGTTGGGATTGCAAAATGAATGCTTAGTACAAAATGATTCAGCAAGTTTTAGGGTTTCCTTTCCCCTCTGAAGAGCCAGGGCTTGCACTGTCTGCAGAGTTCTCACTTGAGCAGAAAATTCTGTTAGAGGAAAAAACCTGGCCTGGCACAGGAACCCCTGGCTAAGTGTCTCTGCCAGTCCTCACAGCGCCTTGGAAAGAATAGAGCGGCAGCGTGTTGAGATAAAATGGGAGCGGAAGTTCTGATGAGCCTGGAAGAGCGAGATATTTTTTGCTCGCTGTCCAAGGGAGGAAATGTGAGTCTATGGCTTTCTTTGGGAGACAATCCTTGGGGGAGGCTGGGAGGAGGTGAATATTATTAAAAATTTACTTTGATCTTAAGAAAAAGGCCTTAAAACCCTACATAGAGTCTCATTACTTTTTAAAACAGCTTTGTTGATGTAAAGTTCACAAACCATAAAATTCACTCAAAGTGTATAATTCAGCAGTTTTTGTATATTCGCAGTTATGCAAGTCTCCACTATCCACCCACCTACTCTCAATGTTTTCCATACAGAGAAAGTTCTAAGTTACCTCTGCCACACAAAAGAAAGGCTAATTTTGCTCTTTGACTTCCAAGGAAAATAATTGTTCTCAGTCATAGTTCCTCAACGCTAGGTATACATAAATAGTAGCAAAAATGTGCACTATAAATTTCTGGTGGCACTTTAATGGTTTTTTTGCTCCCTTCCCCTACAGAGAACCATCTGGCTGCCCCCCATGATTCCTTTCACATGACTGTCCCCCCTCGCTTACCAGCTAGACCCTTCTCACCTTCTATTTAAATGACCGTGATAGTTCCCTGTGTTCTCCAGCTTCCAGCCTCCCCTCTTCTGTGTGCTGCCCTGCACGTGGCTGACACACTCATTTCCCTAAAACACCACTTTCCCATGTCAGTTCTCTATTCCAGGGCCCTTGGTGGCCATCTTTGCCCATCCACTGGCTTGGAATTCAGGACCTTCATCAATGAGGTCCCCATTTATCTTTGTCATTTTCTTTCTGAGCCTGCTCAAAAAACACACCACTCAAGCCCACAAACATGAGATTCAACTTCTATGTTTTTATTCAAGCCCTTCCCCTCAACTGAAAGGCTCTTTCACTTCTCCCCCAGTCCACATAAAGTCTCTGGTAATGTCTCATCTCCTTAGAGATTCTCCCCCTACACCCCACTCCTCAATGCTGTTCCCCTCATCTCCATCCCAAGGGCTATGCCCCTTCGTTTGGGCCCACGGGCTTTTCTGCCTTTGTCACCAGTTATCTGTTGACTTGCTGAGAACCATGTCTTCACTTCTTCATATCCCTGAGTCTCCAGCACTGTGCTTTGCACATAATACGTGCTTAGTAACTACTGACTGGATAATTACCTCCATATTCCATCTGACTGAGTTACAATTAAGAGCTTTTAGAGTAAGCTTTCCCATCAATCATGTGTTAATCCGATCAAAAAGGTTTGCCGAACATCTGCCTTGTGCAAAGCACTGAAATAAAGGACATTTCCATACAAATGTAGGCTTAGTAACCCAGTGTGTCATAAACCGTCACCATGAAGCCATTGTTTGCAACTGGAAGTTCAGGTCCCCCTGGCTGCTTGTGGCAGTGGTGCTGGTGGGTGGTTGGGTCTCTTGGGGGATCACAATTAGAGCAGGGAGGTCCCATATGGAGCCTCACATATTCTCTATCCTGATTCATCTTTCTGGTCAGGCCTAGCATTACTGGAAGAAAATAAGGAAGGACTGGAAAGGTTCTTTAAAGTTGTCTAATTCAATGTCCTTCCTATCCTAGGATCTCATCCACAAGATTCAGGATTGACCATCTCCCAACCTTCGTTTGAATATTTCCATTGATGGAAATGTTGCTATGCAAACCTAATTATTAATAAGTGTTGTAGTCAAGAGCCTAGGCTGTGGAGTCCAATACATGACTCTGAATACTGACTCCACCATTTACCAGCTGTGTGACCATGGGCAGATTTCCTATTACCTTTGTGCTTTAGTTTCATCTGATAATAATAATTATCACCTCATGGGATTATTGTGAACACTAAATGAGATGGTGGAATCAAAGCACTAAGAATCACATATTAAGGGCTCATTATTTTTTACATTGAACTTAAATATACCTCACTGTTGTTTCCAGCCTTTAGTCCCACATTTGTCTTCAAAGTCTATTACTGGAAACAGACACCTCAAATAATTACAAAACAATACCACACATAAAGGGCTAATCTCCCTAATATAGAAAGAGTTCCTAGAAATCAAGAAGAAAAAGACTATCAATTATTATTTTTTTTTAGATCATGGATGAAGAATAAACACTTTGCATAGAAAAAGCAATATAAATGACTCAGAACATACAAATATTTAAACAACCCTAAAATGACATTTCTCCCTTTTCAGATTGGGAAAAATTCAAAGAACGTTGGCAATACACTCTTTGATGAGGCTGGCAAGAAACAGGCAGTCATGTGCTGAGAGAGGTCTGGTAGACGTAGATATGATATAACCCCTAAAGAGGGCAATTTGGCAGTGCCTATCCAACTTACAAAAGCATTTACTCTTTGAAACAGCAATTTTTCTTCGAGAAATTATTCTATAGATATACCGTCACATTTACAAAATGAATGTGAACAAAGTATTCATTGCAGTAAAGTTTGAAATAACAAAAGTTAAAACCAACTCAAAAGTCCATGATCAGGGTTTGGTTAAACAAACTATGTACTGCTACACATAAACTATTATATAATTAGTTGTACAATAGAATGAAGATCATCTCCATCTAGTACTGATAAGGAAAAATTTTGAGATAAATATTGTTTAGTGAAAAAGCAAAATGCAGCATATGTGCTATAGATATAGATACAGGTATACAGAAGCAGAAAGACTGCCAGCTCTCATGTAAGAAAAGGAGGCAAAGAATATGTATTTGCATTAGCTTGTATGTGAATAAAGAAACACTGGTAGATACTCAACAAACTTATTATTAATCATAAGGGTGGGACAGGATAAAGAGTAACAGAAATAGAAAAGAGACTTTTCGTGGTATACTTATTTTTTTAAAAATAATTTTACCTTTCAACCAAATATATGTATTGCTATTTAAATGTTTAATTTCATTTAAAAGCAAAAAAAAAAAAGAGAAAACAATGGGGGATGATAGTAATAGTGTTGCACAAACTATGATGGGAGCCCCCAATCTAGCTTCCTTCTTCCATATGACAAGTGTTCAAAGATCTGAAGATAGATCTGAAGATAGACATGTTCTCTCTATGTCCCATGGTTCAGACCAGAACCTTCTTTGTTCTACTTTCACATGTCTTTCATCCTCTCACTGAGAGCTCCTTGCAGTCTCACATGGATTTCACTTTGTATCTTACTATTTCCCTCAGCAAAGCACACTTACTGGTACATAGGTTTTGTTTGGTAAATACTCATGAAATGAATCAATGAATATGTTTCCACACTCATCATACTGGTTAGTTTGGGACTCTTTCATGGGATTCTTTCCCCTCTGAATTTTTATTCCTTTGATTTAAGCTTTCTATTTTTACTCACAGCATTTTATACTTGCTGCCACATATTATTAGCTCATGTTGCATTTGTGTCCAACTAAGACATGTGGGAACATAATTTGTTGTTGTTTTTGCTAAATAACAGCCTAATTAAAAAATGCACTTTTAGCCATGGCACGGAGCATATTTTATAAATTTGAAAAACATTAAGTTAGATGCACAGAATTTTCATGCTAATTGCCTACAACCTGCATCTATCTACCAGAACAGATTGAAGAAGACTCTAGAAAGGGGATTTACCCCAGTCTGTAGTAATCCACGCAATCAAGCTAAGCTGCAGTTAGGATTCCTCATTAGAATGTGTTTTGTAAAGGAAATTCTATGGACACACAGCACAGGGCCATCCTTGTTTAGTTGCCACCAGTCCATACTCTGTCTTGACAAAAAAATAGAGGTCCTTTCTCTGGTGGACACCACCCGTGCCAGAGGTGTGCATCCTCTGCTGAAAGTCTTAGATTTTGTGCCAATGTTGGGAATTGATCATAGGTCACAGGATTTAAACAATGCTATATACACTGACATGCTTTGGGAGGTACATAAGGAAGGACAAATGAGGATGACTGAGAGATAATTCTGTTAGAAAGTTAACACGGTATGTCACACGACATGATGTGGTACGAAGTACATTATGGCATGCTGTGTGGCATGACATGGTGTGGTGTGGTGCCATGTACTGTGCTGTGGCGAGCTAAGGCGTGATGTGACAGGGCAAGCAGTGTAGTGTGGAGGACATGGCATGGTGTGTTGTGTGGTACACTTTACGGTGCAGCATTCTGCAATAGAAAAACCAAAGGCTTAAACAGTGTATGAGGCTTTTTTTACCACACTCATGCTATTGATAAAGGAACTAAAGCTTAGAGAGGTTAAGGGACTTGCTCTCAGGAACACAGCCATAAATGACAGAACCAAAACTTGGATTTGGGGCAATCCGACTCCAAAGAGAATGTTATTAGCAGTCTTCTTAGAATTCCTGTGAGGATTAAGGAGGCTGACTGGTTTGTGGCTGGCTTCTCAAGCAAAGCTAGATGGATCTGAATTTGGAGTCACGGCACAGCTAATGATGCAGCAAAGTAGAAAGAAATCATCTCTGCACCAAGTAGACTCAATGGTTGATCAATGTTCGTTTCATAAATATACTGTGAAGTGGTTGTGGCAAGGAAGTGCATGTTCTAGGACTTACGTTTTACTAAGAATACATCAAAGTAGATTTCAAACTCATAGGCTGGACACTTTTTTGAGGTACACAGGCAGAAGAGAATGCTTTTGTTTTGAAAGGCAGTTGTCATTAGCTACCATTTTGCCTTTATACATTATGCCTTCTTCCTCAAGTTTTCAAAATCTAACTATGTTCTGCCAGTCGTGGGATATTTGAACTTTATTTTTGGCTTTTGAGCATTCCTAATTTCAAACACAATCTCATGTTGGAACACAGGCTATAAGAATAGAAACAAGTGAATGACATTTTGGGACAAATTAGCAAAAAACTGGAATTCAGGACACATCACTTGGTAGACTCAAAGGCAAACCCTTTGATTTTAACACACGCAAACATATACACTCACATGCAGCCAAGATACAA
The DNA here is from genome assembly GCF_000147115.1 of Myotis lucifugus. Taxonomy (NCBI): domain Eukaryota; kingdom Metazoa; phylum Chordata; class Mammalia; order Chiroptera; family Vespertilionidae; genus Myotis; species Myotis lucifugus. The sequence continues at coordinate 2,872,281 of NW_005871214.1, read as the reverse complement.
ATACTGACTATGTAGAAAATTTATTCTGCTTGGAATAAAGAAACTGGACCCCAGAGGTAGCCATACTAATCAAGGAAAGTGACAAGAAAGATTAATGTCCTTTATCAAACAGCAGCACTCATGTTGCTCCTCTGAGCTATCTGACTCTGGGCCGAGGTAAACTGTGTGCTTAAAGCAGAACAATAACTCAGCCGCTGGTGAGCCAGAGTGGGGAGTATTGATCCAAATGGCTCTGAGTGCTCAGTCAGGAAACTACATCAAGGTTTCTTCCCACTTTCCTTTTAGCCTCAGGAAGAAAAGGGACAATAAATAATAAGCAATACATTCAAAACACGCATGATTTCTGACATCAATGCAAAATTTCAATCAACTGCACATGCTAAGGGGATAATGAAAATATTGCATTTTTTCTAGTAGAACCTACCCACATGATGATCGATGCATTGTGTTTTTACATTGTGAACTAAAAACAAAAAACAACAATCCCACTTACCAATGCAACAAAAAATTAAGATACCTAGGAATAAGTTTAACCAAGGAGGTAAAGGATCTATACTCAGAAAATTACAGGACACTGAAAAAAGAGATAGAGGAAGATATAAACAAATGGAAGAATATACCATGTTCATGGATTGGTAGAATCAACATCATTAAAATGTCCATACTACCCAAAGCAATCTATACATTCAATGCAATCCCCATTAAAATACCAACAGCATATTTCACAGACCTAGAACAAACTCTTCAAAAATTCATCTGGAATAAAAAACGACCCTGAATAGCTGCAGCAATCTTGAGAAAGAAGAACAAAGTTGGAGGGATCACAGCACCGGATATCAAGCTATATTACAAAGCCACTGTCCTCAAAACTTCCTGGTACTGGTATAAGAACAGACATATAGACCAATGGAATAGAACAGAGAACCCAGAGATCAACCCAAGCCATTATGCTCAATTAATATTTGACAAAGGAGGCAAGAGCATACAATGGAGTCAAGACAGTCTCTTCAATAAATGGTGTTGGGAAAATTGGATGGATACATGCAAAAAAATGAAACTAGGCAACCAACTTACATCATTCACAAAAATAAACTCAAAATGGGTAAAGACCTTAAACGTAAGATGGGAAACCATAAAAATCTCAGAAGAAGACATAGGCAGCAAATAGCAGATATTTGTCATAGCAATATCTTTACCAATACAGCTCGTAGGGCAATGGAAACTAAAGAGAAAATAAACAAATGGGACTACATCAAAATAAAAAGCTTCTGCCTAGCAAAAGAAACCAACAACAAAACAACAAGAAAGCCCACTGCATGGGAGAACATATTTGCCAATGTTATCTCCGATAAGGGTTTCATCTCCAAAATTTATAGGGAACTCATACAACTTAACAAAAGGAAGATAAACAATCCAATCAAAAAATGGGCAAAGGACCTAAATATACACTTTTCAAAAGAAGACATACAGAAGGCCGAGAGACATATGAAAGCATGTTCAAGGTCACTAATCATTTGAGAGATGCAAATCAAAACAACAATGAGGTACCATCTCACACCTGTCAGAATGGCTATCATCAACAAGTCAACAAACGACAAGTGCTGGAGAGGATGCGGAGAAAAAGGAACACTCGTGCACTGCTGGTGGGAATGCAGACTGGTGCAGCCACTGTGGAAAACAGTATGGCATTTCCTCAAAAAATTAAAAATGGAACTTCCATTTGACCCAATAATCCCACTTCTAGGAATGTCCCAAGAAAACAGAACACCAATCAGAAAGGATATATGCACCCCTATGTTCATAGCAGCACAATTTACAATAGCTAAGATTTGAAAACAGCCTAAGTGCCCAAAAGCAGATGAGTGGATTAGAAAACTGTGGTACATCTACACAATGGAATACTATGCTGCTGTAAAAAAGAAGGAATTCTTACAATTTGCAACAGCATGGATGGAACTGGAGAGCATTATGCTAAGCGAAATAAGCCAGTCAGAGAAAGATAAATATCACATGATCTCACTCATTTGTGGAATATAATGAACAACATAAACTGATGAACAAAAATAGAACCAGAGTTATAGAAGCATCAAACAGACTGTCCAACCTATGAGGGAAGGCATAGGGGTGAGGGGGTAAGAGATCAACCAAAGGACTTGTATGCATGCATATGAGCGTGACCAAGGGACAGAGACAGGGGAGTTGGTGGGGGCATGTGCTGGAGATTGGGGTCGGCTGGGAGAGGTCATTGGGGGAAAAAGGAGACTTATGTGATACTTTAAACAATAAAGAATTTAAATTAAAAAAATACATTGTGTTTTTAGGAATTTGGAGAGGGTCGCTATTGTGAGGAAAGTGAGATGTGCACCGGGGCTTTGAAAATATGTATAATTGTTGCGAGGCAGAGGAAAGCAGTAGGAAATTATTTTATGGACAGAGATAATAGCAAAGGCTTAGCAATGAATAGAAAAGAATCCTGACTCCAATAGGAGAGACTGAGAAGCAGAGGACACTGCATTTCTTTGTTTGTAAGATTTCATACAATGAGAGCAGAAGCCAAAGCCAAATGTGTCCTGGAAAAGGAACCAGCAACCAAGAATTATGTCAATAATTCAATATGAGCATTAAATTTTCATGACTTTTTAAAAACTTCTAAAAATAATCTGCCCACGTTATCCCCTACAGCTGGTGTTGGGGGCCCTCTAATCGTGACTCCTAAGAATTACATTTTGTTTTAGTTAAGGACTGAAATCACAGATTGAGCCATAAACAAAAGGCAATTCCACTTAAGTGTTGTTGTTTTGTAAAAATGCGGCTAACAATTAGCTGGAATTAAATCTTTCCCTCAGCACAAAGGGGTTTTCAAAATAAATGCTTCTTGCAAAGAGAGGTTGGAAAGAAATCAGAGAACCCAGTCTTCGCTTTCCTAAGTGTGTAGAAACAGGTCTTCTGTTCTATCTTTGTTTTTATTATTTTTGCTCCAAATGCACGAATGTTATTCAACATCTTATTTTTTATTACCTGGAGGTTGGTAAGGCAGATGCTCTTATACGTGAGAAGAAACCCAGGGTTAAAGCAGAGCTATCTAGCGGCCTGTTAGTTGCTGCTCATTGTTTGTCAGTTGCTTCCAGAGAGGCTTGATTTTTTTTAAATGAACCCCTTTAAGGGAATTCTTTAATGTAATAATTTAATACTTCAGATTTCTTCTCTACATGGAAAGATTAGTCATTTCAATATTATTTCTTAACATATCTTTATATCCTACACATGAATCTTTTCTTCTGACTAAAAGACATGGGAGAAAACTTAGAATGTGTTGAATACTTGCTATGTGCCTGCCAATCACCATGATAGGTCGCAATCAATGGCTCAATCAATGCCTAAAAGTCTCAATCATGCCAATAAATATGTGGAAATTCTAAAGTTGAGTTTGGGTAATACCATGAGATTTATGAAGACAAACCAAACCTAGTAATGATACAATAAACATGATATTTTTCTGTGTTTATTTAACTTCATTCATCTAATACCTACTATGTGTTAGGCATTTATCCCAGTTTCTGGGGATATAACAGTGAATGAAACAGATATATTGGGGTGGGCAAAGTAGGTTTACAGTTATGAGGATACAAAACAAAGAGTTTATTCTTGTATTATTATTTATCAATTATTGTGTTATTTTCCATATGAACAACTGTAAACCTCTGGATAGTCTCAGGCCCCAAGGAAGGCAGAAGCAAACAAGAAACAAACAACTATGCAGGCATGGGAGAGACTGCTAACTGTCTTCCTGTGTCTATTCTGTCCTCCTTCCCTTTAGCAACAGACACCCCTCCTCAAGAAATTTTAGCCTATGGCTATCTGGCTAAAAGACTACATACACTTCCCAACCTCCCCTCGGTGTGAACACAAGACTGGGATGTGAATGGAAGCAAGGTGTGCTGCTTCTGGATCATGTCCTTAAAGAAGAAGCTGGTTGCTCTTCTCATGAGCTGCTAGCCCATGAACATGGTCTCTCTGAGTGAGCTTTAACAATGCAGATGACAGCAGCACTGGAGGGGTTGATGGGAAACAAGACAGAAGGAATTGGAGCCCTGGATGACCTTCTGGGACACACCCTTACCTGACTGCTCACCTGCCTCTGGACTGGGGAATAAGAAATAAACTAGCTTGTTTGACCACTCTATTTTTGTATCTCTTTGTTATAGCACCTTAGGCTATACTAATATAGCAGACAAATAAAACAACTGACAGTTATAATAAGTGCTCTGAAGGAAACAAACAAGTGGATAAGAAAAAAAAAATAAAGGTTATCAGTGGAGAGGGTTTGGTTACTTTAGATAAGATGCTCAGGTCACTCTAAGCAAGGAGATGATATTTAAGCCTAGAAGAAACTATGCAACTTTTTGTTTCCTTAGGATGCCTTCTCTCAGTTCTTTCTCCCTCCCTGTGTTTTGGTTGATTTGTTCATCTTACTCTTCATCATGGCCCGGGGTGCAAATACTATCCACCTATATAAAAGCCCTGGATAGGCCCATTATTGGATTACTGACCTCTCTGAACATACCATGGTTGTCACCTTTATGTGAAAAGACAGATACATGCATCAGTCAACCAGCTAGTGACACACCTTAGTCAATGGCTGTCTACCTTTATTATCTCACACTAAACTGGGAGATACTGAGGGCAAGGATCGTACTACTGTCTCTGCATCGCTAGCATAGTACTTAGCACTTAATAAGAATTCAATAATTTTTTTGAATGACTAAGTTTACAGAAGAGGACTCACCAAATGTTTAAAGAATTCCCTTTGCTTTGGTTACACAAAGAAATGACCTCATAGCAGCTGCATCTTACAAGACAGCACTTCTAAAGGTGTGATCTGGTCCAATGATTAAAATCAGGATTCAGATCATCTATCCTGCCCTCATTTGGGCTGGACAACTAGAGAGAAGTGAGGTGTGGCGCTCCCTCAGAATGTGGATGCATCATGGTTTTACTGTCATCTTTGCCCACCTCCCACAGAACCTTGGATTGTGTTTAGAGGGTTGAACATTTTCTGCGCTCTCACTCCCCCACCCCCCAGTTTCTACACTACCAATGACTCAGGGATGGGGGGAGAAGAGCCTTAGCCATGAAATAACTATATCATGTCCTTGAGCTTTATCACTAACATATTATATGGTTCTATTCCACTCCTTTCATTTAATTCCATGTGTTTCACTGTTAAAAAATATACTCGCTGATAAAAAGGACTGCAATCACTGGATTTACTTAACTTTCCTATGTGTTAATAGCTATACATGCATTTACTCATTTAAGCTCTATAACAATTCTAAGAGGCAGGCACTATTATTATCTTCATTTTACAGATGAGGAAACGGAGGATTAAAGAAAGTAAGTGACTTAAACAAGGCATCAGATTTCTAGAGTGATCAATCATTTCAGTTTGCCCAGGACCAAGGGATTTTGCAGGACATAGAACATTCAATACTAAAACTGGAGTATCTTGGACAAACCAAACCCAGTATCAAAACTAGGAGTGTCTTGCTCACCCTATAAGTAGCCGAAGAAGAATTTGAACCTGGGTAATTGGATTCTAAAGCACTTGTTTTTAACCATGATGTTATAGTACTTAATTTTTTAAAAGTATTCTTGACTGTTATGAACTGAATGCTTGTATTCCCCCAAACACTTATATGTTGAAGCCCTACTCCTCCAATGAGATTGTATTAGGAGATGGAGCTCTAGGGAGGTAATTAGAATTAGATGAGGTCATGAGCCAGAGCCCTCATAAATGGGGTTAGTGCCCTTATAAGGTCAAGAGAGTTTGCTGCTCTCTACTGCCCACCACGTGAGGACACAGCGAGAAGTCTGCAACCTAGAACCCGGCCAGGCTGACACCCTGATTTCTGACTTCCAGACTCCAGAATTGTGAAAAATAATTTCTGTTGCTTATAAGCCACTCATTTTACGATATTTCATTGTAACAGCCTGACTGATGAAGATAATCACTAAAAAGAATGGAAGTTCTTTCTAGGGCAGTGGTTCTCAACCTTCTGGCCCTTTAAATACATTTCCTCTTGTTGTGACCCAACCATAAAATTATTTTCGTTGCTACTTCATAACTGTAATGTTGCTACTGTTATGAATCATAATGTAAATATCTGATATGCAGGATGGTCTTAGGCGACCCCTGTGAAAGGGTCATTTGACCGCCAAAGGGGTCGCGACCCACAGGTTGAGAACCGCTGCTCTAGGGTATGTAGTAAATGTTAAATAAAAACAGTGATAGCTAGAGAGTCTTTTACATGAAGTCATGTCATTCTGCACTGCGATCTCCTTCATTAGAGTGTTTTCAAAACACTATTAACATACACACTTTGAGACAGTTTTAGATTTGGTGCCTGAACAAAGTCAGTATCAATACACAGCAAGCATTTCTGAGGCTGTATTTTATGAACACGAATACTCTACTAAACCTCATTATAAATGAAATGCATTTTTCATGGACACTTTGCTCAGCAATGAGTTGTTTTGCCTCTGGAATTCCATTTAATTAATGAGACCTGTGCTGGGAAATCCTCAGGGGCAAGCCCTGCTCCTTGCAGAATCTGTCCCAGTGTGCAAGAAGCTGAGAAAGCAGAACAACCATTCAGAGTTGTTTTGTTTAAAGATTAAACTTAGAAGTGAGATAAAAAGGGTTATTTCTCTTTGCTTTAATCAGACAATAGTCTACATGATCCCTGACAACATCAAAGGTCTAGCCACCTCTTGACTGGTTGAGGGGAAAAAATCTACTTAGGTTCACCATGTGGTCACTGGGAGGCCATCTGCCATACAAGGTCAATAAGCACTTTTCCCTGTACCAAGCCAAGACATGGTCTGCTGCCCTCTAGGAGTTTACAGTACATCGGCTACAGCTGTAACCAAAGGTAATGAACAGAAGATACAGCAAGGACAAAGTGCTGTGGGGATGCAGAAGAGGAAGCAATCTTTTCTGCCTGTGGGACATGGAGGAGTAGCCCAGAGGAGCTAGTGTTTGGGTAAATGGATAGGATGGCAACAGGAGGAGACACAGGATGAGCAAAGCCATGAGAAATTCTGAGTCTTAAGAAAAAGACTATCTGGGGTAGTTGACTCTACACATGCGGAACACAGTAGGACAAAGAAATAAACCAAAAGCCAAAAACAACGTAAAACTTGGGATTTCAAAAATTAATGCATGATTTCCTTTTACTTAGATGGTTGGGATCTGGAAATGTACCAGATTTGCATTAAGGCCAGTTCTCATAACTCTATTCATTTCAATGATTCTTTCCCATTATTTATCATTGAAAATCTTAATGTTACAGTCAAGCTTTATGTACATACTAGAGGCCCGGTGCATGACATTTGTGCACTGTGTTTGTGTGTGTGGGGGGGGTGGTCCCTCAGCCCGGCCTGCACCCTCTGGTAGTCCGGGACTCCTCGGGGGATGTCCGACTGCCAGCTTTGGACATCCCCCAGGAGTCCTTAGCACTGCTGCAATGGCAGGAGAGGCTCCCACCACTGCTGCTGTGCTCGCCAGCCGTGAGCCTTGCTTCTGGCTGAGCAGCACTCCCCCTGTGCGAGCACACTGACCACCAGGGGCAGCTCCTGCATTGAGCGTCTGCCCCCTGGTGGTCAGTGCGTGTCATAGCAACCGGTCATTCTGCCATTCAGTCGATTTTCATATTAGGGTTTTATTATATAGGATATCTTCATTTTCAAAAACCAGAAATTCATGGAATTATAGTGATTAGATCAGCTACAGCTATTAAAAAATGAAAATACTTAGATTTCAAACTAGGTTTACTTCCCAGAAGACTTGGCAGCCGTGAATATTTTATTTAAGAACTGTGTAATGGCATGAACTTTCCTTATATCCAAGTCTCCCATCACCAACAGGATCTGTATTATTTCTCTAATAACTCTAATGGATTGGTGATGACCCATTTACATTCTCCTTCCCCAACTGATACTCTGGTTTGGTATTTGGAAAATATCTGGGTAGAAGGGAGCCAAATGTAGCCATGAAATGCATCAAAACCACAGGCCTCGACAGGGGTCTTTAGCAGGCTTCTCTCCAAACAGGTTGACTAAAAATTAGGAAGAGTTGCCGGTAAAGCCATCAGTCTAAACTATGTGCAAGAAGTACAGGCACTGCTTTTTAAGGTGCTATGTTGGCTCCTTAACTTTTACAAAATGAAAATCCCAGTGCATCTGTGAGCACCATGGAGGTATGTGAATCATAAACATTCATCAAATGTCATGTCTAAATTAAGTCTTATCATCAAGTAGTATGTATTAAACACCCACATACTGCACACACACAGCAGTATATGAGACACATTAGCAAAGGAATGCTGTATCTTCAGCCATGAAAATAATTCATAATAAAGTGCCAAACTGCTGCTGGAGGTCATAAAGATTATTCTTTTGCTTGAATACTCTCACCATAAATTTCAAATAAATGATGGAATCGGGTAACTTCTCCCATATGCTGAAACCTTCCCTGCAGTGCTTCATGTTCAATTACCCTTAACGTAAATGAAATAAAGGCTTATATGCAATTCCAACTGTGCTTCTTATAGATATGACAAGACATACTCATAAGAATTACTCATAAATTCATGTCATTTGACACTGCCTTTTAAAATTATGGGACAATAAGAAACAGTGAGAAGGAGTGTCTACGTTTAAATTGTCAAAGTACCACTTTGTTTTAGACTTTTAGTATACTATTCATTATTTATTGCTATTGCCTTTTGTAATTACTTTTGGTAATACATCGACAAAAATAATTCATAAAAGCTGAATAAATAGAATAGTTGAATACAAAAGCACCAAAATTACTTTTTCTATCTGGTGGCTAAAGAGACACACAGTTGCCAGAAAAAAATAAGTTTTACTCAGTCAACTGATCTTTTGTCTACAGAGCGTTAAAAAAATGTTTTTTTTATATCATGTCATTGACTTTTAAAAAACTAAACTGTGTGAATCAGCCTGTTGTTTCTGCATCTTTTAGAACAAGATCCTGAGATCGTCTTAAGTCTGAGTGAGTTATGTTATTCCTCATAGAATTCTTTACTCCTTAGTCACTTCCATCTATAAATATACTCATTATTGTGCCTACTCCATTGTTCAATATGTCAATCAGTACATTTAACTGCCTTCAGTACTCTAGTAGGTAACATGAGTGCTACCAAAGAACCAAAAGCAGGTCAAAATAATTGTTTACATCTTTCCAAACTAAGTTCCAAGACAGCCCAATTCTTTCCTACCCTCTAAAATTTAAGGGGGGGAACATGCACTGAGAGGAAGTCTTTGGCATGACCGATTCCTTAGCTAACATGATGCTAAATCATAAAACTATGACTGTGCATCTTTTTGGCTACTTCCTTTATGCTCTAGGGAGCTCCTAGGCTGTGAAAAACACTCATTCCCCAAGATGAACAAGACCATTCATCATTATTTAACATCTCAGGTTTTCAAAGAACTTGGGCAACCTAATAGTAATAGCTTTATTAGTCAATAAAGGACCGATTTTGCCATTTTAGAGATGGGGAATTTAGGGCTTAGGAAAAAATAAAAAGATGTATTATTTATAAAACCCTGTGGCTATGTCTCTGGTATCCCCATGAACGATCTCCAAATAAATGGCTCCATCTGATAATGGAGCTCTTTGGTGCCCTGCATTCCCTTGGATGAGGTTCCAGCTATGCCTGACATATACAGCATTCTGTCTCTAATGAATAATGTCACAGTAAATTTTTAGAGTGATGTGTTTCAGATGGTTTGCTATAAATTAATGTAGTAGTAAATTTGTTAATTAAGAATATAATTGCTCACCTTAAAGTAGTTCATAAATTAGGTTTTAATTGCATTATCCTTTCCTTAAGTATTTTATTTTAAGTGGCTTCTCATGTAAGAACCCCAAAGAGTGTGAAGCATGAATCTATGAGACGTGTGGGTATTCTATCTCATTAGCTTTGAACTATTATCATGCCTCATTAGATATATTAGGAAAAATAGTCTCATCATTTATTTCTTGTTATAGTGAAAAACAATAACATATCAAATCTAATTAAGACAAAACTAAAGACAGTACTATATCATGTAATTTACTGTCATGGTTCCAAGAATAAATGAGGAAGTATCTTATATCTATTATATATCTTCTGATGCAAAAGGCTAATTTCTGATAAATAAACCAGCACAAAAAAAGAGACCTCATTTGAAACCAATAATAATATTAATTTACAGATGATAAATATTCCAAGTTTGGGTTAAGCCTTTCAATATCTCAGGAAGGCTAATTTTTTCCATAATTGAGCATCAGAAGTAGTTTTTCCATCAACTGAAGGGTATTAATAGGAACAAGCCCAGGAAGTGCAGAGTAGGTGAGAGGACCATCATTTCTCAGTTATTCAGGGGCCGATTTATCTTGGCTTTCCATTTACTGTCTTTCTTCTTCCTTACCCTGCTTTTGACTGTCTCATTAATTATCTTTCCCCAGAGAAGATGAAAGAAAAAGACAAGAGATGGGAGAAGAAATGAATACACAGCCCACCCTCTGGCACTTTCAGAAAGGAGCCTCATAAAAGGTTGATGGAATACAATGATAAGGGTTTTCGATTATCTGAAGGTTTGACCCAGCTATGCCTCCCTTTCTTTTGTGTTAATAAAAGAGAGTAACTGTTATTTCTCCATTCTTGAAACATTGGGATAAACCTGTATACATAAACTGGAATGTCAGATTTACAAATTTAGGGCTGGTATATGCACCACGGTAAAAAGAGTATCCACAGTGAAGTGGCAGTTCACTATTTAAATGAAAGAAGAGATTTAAATGCCTTAAGTAGCAGAATTAAAACATAATACAACTGCTGAGTTAATGATAGCACAGCTCTTTGTTCTATAGAAAATAATGTGACTTTCTTACTAAATTGGCTTTAAAAATTGCTGCGTTTCCTCCTAAAGCATTCTTCATCCCCTTGGGATAACATGGAACCAAGTTGAATAAAGAGTCTGAATGTGATTTATAGCCTATAAACCACCACACAGATTATTATAATTTGGCTCAGGAGGGATGCTGGTTTCTTTCCACCTCTGCAGTTTCGCTTGTCACCTGCTGCTTTAGCTGTGTCAACATGGGCAAACTTGAGAGCTGAAGTTGTTAGGCAAATAACTCAGGCCCAGAATATGACTGAGCAAGAAGCTATTTGGCAATCTCTATCTAAACTGGTCAAATTCTGTTCATAAAAGTCCGATGCTTTATTTTTCCCCCAAAGGCCTCAAATAAAAACATGTGAAATTCAATTAATGTTCATTCAGAATCGAATATTTATATATGTGTTCTTAATGTTTCCCTTCTGAATAAGCCACCACCAATGGGGATACATCGGGTCACAGTACTTAATCACCCCCGGAGTTGAACTTTGAGGGGTGGGAGCATACGGTGAAGTCAGCCAAGAGCCAACTCACAAAACATCCATAAATATCTATTCATGCTACCTTTCCACATTAGAGAGGGCCTGCTGGGATGTAGTTGCCCAGCAGGGACTACATTTCCCAGCTTCCTTCCTAGGTGAGATCACGTGACTAGTTCTTGCCAACAGGATGTGAGCAGAAGTGGTGTGTGTCACCTGAAGTCTGAGGTGATTAAGAAGGGAGTACCTCAGGCACCTCTCCTGTCTACTGGCTGAATGTCTCTGTCCCATGTACCCTTGAAAACCTTATATTTAAGATGGTAGAACCAAAATATGGAAGGAGCCTGGTCCTTGAATTACCATTTGAGGGTCAACTGCAGGCTGCTTAGGAACATACATCTTAGACTTTATGTGAGTAAAAAATAAATCTGTATTGTGTTTAAGCAATTACACACTTTGGCTTTTTTAAAATAGTAGCTAGCTTTACTCTAAGTTTGACAAAACCTATCACAGCATTTTAAATCTGATGCATCTCTCTAGGAAGCTTTGTTCACTAGATAATGATGACATCTAACACTTATGAACCACTTACTGTGAGTCACACACTGTTCTAAATCCTCTACAGATATCAACTCACTCAATTTTCATAGCCGCCTCATGAGGTAGGTACTATTCATTATTCTCATTTTACAGATGAGAAAACTGAGGCACAGAGGTTAAGAACACACAGTAACAGAAATTGAACTAAAATACCAGATGATGCAACTTCAAACCAAAAATAAGACACTTGTACTCTATATCTTATATGACAAATATTAAAGTCCTCTATTTCAATTTGAAAATAAGAAATAAAAATTGTGGCCTGATAGCCTGGTTTCATTCATGGAACAGCAAGTTGTTTCTAATAACTGAAAAAACGAAGAGAAGCCATGTGAAGTCTGAACCATTTCTCTCACAGCCAGGAATAAGAAATTTTAAATTGGGGTATCATCTATAATATCCAATAATATAAAATAAAATAAAATTTGGTTCAGTAACATACTATATTATAATCACACTTACCTCCTTCCTATCGCTTTCCTTTGTATTCTGCAGTTAAAAGTCTACTGCATCTGGAGAATGAACACTTTGTGCTGCTAGCCAGCGTGGCTCAGTGATTGAGGGTCGACCTATGAGCCAGGAGGTCAGGGTTCTATTCCCGGTCAGGTCAGGGCACATGCCCAGGTTGCAGCTTGATACCCAGTAGGGGGTGTGCAGGAGGCAGCCGATCAATGATTCTCTCTCATCTTTGATGTTTCTATCCCTCCCTCTCCCTCTCTCTGAAATCAATAAAAACATACAAAAAATACTTTGTGCTAATATTTGTGAGGAAAACATCAGTTGCCAAGCCATTGTTCTCTCTCCTTGTTTCTGACAAGGTTTCATCTTGGAAGTGTTTAGGGGTGGGGAGGCCCTTTAGCCCTTCTCTCGGCCTCCTTTGCCTCCACCCTCCCACTCCCCCCACCTTCCCACCTCTTCCCCCACTAGTGAAGAGGCTGAGCCTTCCTCTGCTGGGTGGCACTAAGGAGCTGCAGTCTGCCCTCTGGGCCTGCCCCTCACCCTCTCGGACACTTTTGGAGCTGCACTTCCACTCCCCTCCTTCATCCAGTAGGCGACTGCTGGGGACCGGATGGAAAAGTCATTTCAGGAGTAAGAAGTCCATTTACCACCACAGAGCCAAGCTGTGCCCTGCAACCCAGGTTTACCAGAAATAAAGCAACCATGCAGGCTGGAATCCGAGGGGATTGGCTCAGAACTCAGGAGGGAAGGAGTGAGATTAAAGCACTCTGAAACTCCCACAGATACCCTCGATTATTTGAGTTATCGCTCCCAAACTAAAAATAATGCACCTGCCATTGCTGACAGGTAATGATGGCGAGTGTTCATCGTGGGGCCACATGCCCCTCGTCTAGGAAGCCCAGATGTGTCAGCAGAGCAAACGTGGTCGCTGGGCAGGGCGACCTCTGCCAGAAATTCTGCCCCTACCACAGAAGAGCACGCGGACTCTCCACCTTATGGGAGATGAGCAATGCTACATGTCATCATCGGGGGCATGATGTGATGGTTTACCCATCTCCCCTTGCAGCGGTTCTCAACCTGTGGGTCGCGGCCCCTTTGGGGGTCGAACGACCCTTTCACAGGGGTCGCCTAAGACCATCGGAAAACACATACATAATTACATATTGTTTTTGTGATTAATCACTATGCTTTAATTATGTTCAATTTGTAACAATAAAATTGGGGATCACCACAACATGAGGAACTGTATTAAAGGGTCGCGGCATTAGGAAGGTTGAGAACCACTGCCTTAGAGGCATACCCTAAACTCCTGGGAGGCTGCTTGCTTTTTCTGTTTGTTTGTCTTTCATCATGGCCTACAGATTTGTTTACCCCTCCGTGCTTCCTCTCCTCCCAGTAATAGTTACTCAGCAGTTGGAAACCGCACACTATAAACTTGCTAAACCTGTAGGAATGAGACCACATCCCACTTTACCAATATCTCCCTTTAAGTTCATGCTGACCCAGAGTTTTGTTGTCTAAATGCCCTTCAATTGACTGGTATCTACCACTGGCTCTTTCTTCCGTTTGGCCATTAACATGGTGGCACTCCTTCCAAACTTCTGAAATACAATGGAAGTCAACAATGGCGTCTTCAGCTCGGCTGAGGGATGGTTTAATGCTGGGCTCTGGATCCCAGCCCTTTGCCCTTTTTCAAGAGTTAGGACCAAGGGGATGTCCTCCCTTTCAAGGGCGGAGGTACTTGATGAGATTGACACTACATTTCCAGCAAAACAGAATAATCTGTTTTTCCTCCAGTTTCTTCTAATTCTTTAGAAATCAAAGATGAAAGTCAAGACAAAGGAAAGTCAAGAAAAAAAATAACATTTATTTTGTGTTTCTCCTGTGCCAGGTCACGGCTGCACGCCTCCTCCCACCTCGGCTTCTTACGCCATGTTCACCCCTTGCTCTCTGCATCCCAGACACAATGGCTTTCTTTCAGTTTCTTGGATGTGCTGTGCCCTGATGTCCCCTGCCTGGAAAATACTTTCCTCCCGCATCACCTAACAGCTCCTCCTCATCTTTCAGATTTAAGCTCACTTACTGCTTCCTCCAGGAAGGCTTCCTTGACTTCTTTGACCAGGTCAGTGCCTCTATCATAGACTCTCCTGGGCCCATGTGGCTCTGTTTTGAAGTACTGATCACAATTGTAATTTTACATTTTTGTGATTATTTTATTTTTTCTCTCACTAGATGGTATGCTTCTTGACAGCAGGAGCCATGTATGTTTTTGCTCATCATGATATCTTACTCATCGATTGAATTAATGAATGGTTGGCTTTCTTTAATTCTCAGAAAAACCCATGCTGTAGATAATTTAAACTCAATTTTTTAAATATAAAGAATCACCAATGTTGGGCTACATGATTTGTCCAAGTCACAGTAGGTGAAAGAGCCTGAGACCATATTTATTCATGCACTCATCCCATGTTGAGTGCTCACTGCATGCTTTGCTCTGTACCAGACAGTGAAATAAAACAACAAATAAGTCACAGTTTTTTCAGGAGCTCCTAGTCTATTTGAGCAAGAGAGGCTTGTAAACAAATAAGTAAAATAAAATATGGCACAGGTTAGGATGTGTGTCCAGCATACAGCAGGCATACATAAGAGAGGATGTATCGCAGGCCGATGGGAAAGGCAGTGCATTCTGAAATATAAGCAAGCGCTTACTAAGTAGGCCAGTAATAAGGGCATTAGGGTGGAGGAAGTCCTGGAAGCAAAGGCCTGAAATTCAAGACCATGACAGCGAGATCCCTGAGAAAGAGCAAACAGATTGGAGGTGGAGGTACACGGGTTATGAGGCTAGTAAGTGGGTAGGGTCAGGTCAGGGAGGGGCTCTTATGCCATACTAGAGGCCCAGTGCACAAATTTGTGCATAGTGGGGTCCGGCCGCCTGCCCCAATGGGGGCCGATCAGGGCTGGCCCAGCGGGGGGAGGGGCTGCAGGCAGTTGGGGGGTGCTGATTGGGGCCCCCATCAGGCCGGTTTGCCGCCACAGTGCACGTCATAGTGACCGATTGTTCCGGTCATTCTGGTAGTTCCATTGTTCCAGTCGCTTGGCCTTTATATATAGATAAGGAACATTATGCTATAGCCATGGGGAGTCACCAAAGGGTCTTAAGCAAGGGAGACCTGACCAGGTTTCAGAAAAGTCCCTCTGAAGGGGAAAGTGATAGACAGATTGGGGCAGGTGAGTCTGGGAAGTGGAAGATCAGAATAGGAGATACAGCAGTAGGCCAAGAGAGCATAATAAAGCCCAGAACTAGGACAATAGTCATGGTTATGGAGAGGAGAAGGTATAGGAGATGGTACAGGAAAAGAAATCAATAGGATTTTATAACCTTTGGGTGTGAAAGCTGAGAGAGAGGGAGGAGTCTCAGGTTATCCTTGAGTTTCAGGCATGGCTGATTGGGTGGATGGTAATATAATGTTCCTGCCACATCTAAAGCGCAGAAAGGGGACTGGGAAGGCAGAAAATAAATTCATTGAGTGTAAAATGCCTGGGAAACATATGTACAAGTGGAACTTCCCACTGGGCTAGAGAAATGAATATGGAAAACCTCAACCTAATGTTAGTAGGTAGAGCCAGGGTTGTGAATGAGGTCATGGGGGAAGGCCTCAGAGAGGGAAGGTGGAATCCCAAGGAACCAAACCTATATTTCTGGTGTGGACTGAGGAGCTAGAACCAGCAAAGGAGACAAGGATTCTAGCAAATGGTGCCTACCATATAAGGAAAATCATAATCTCCCACTCATACATGATTGTCCTCTTTCAGGCATTTTCATGGTGTCCTGGCATATTCTTACCAGGCTGCTTGTAATTCTGAGAAGTTGCCTGACATCTTTTAGATAACTTAGTCCAGCTCTTGGCAAATTGTCCATATGTTGCTTAGGCCTTTATTGCTTACTAGAGGCCTGATGCACGAAGATTTGTGCAAGAATGGGCCTTCCTTCCCCTGGTTGCTGGCACTGCCTTCGCTCCGGCCGGAGCCACCTTTCTGCTTTTGCTCCGCCTTTCTGCCTTTGCCCCTTTCCACCTTCCCATGCTGCCCAGAGGCCCAGAGCGGCTGGGGCGGTGTGGAATGCCTGTGTTGTCGCCATGGCAACGATGCAAGTGTCCCACCCTGCCCCCAGCTGCTCAGCGCCTGTGTATGTAAATTAACCCATCATCTTTGTTGGGTTAATTTGCATACTCACTCCTGATTGGCTGGTGGGCATCAATTTGCATCTTTCTCTTTTATTAGTGTAGATAACGTCATGGCTTTTCTTCTTCTCCCAACCTCCACCCTGCAGTCTCAGAGGAGAACATTAAAGCAAATTGTTAAATGATTTAACAAGAATTATATCACTAGTTAATAGCAAGACAGAATCATCAAGTTTCCCTTCTACACTTAGATTCTATTTAGACTCGAAAGAAAAATTTGTAGAGAATCCTGCACTAATTGGCATTTCTGCACATTCTGACTGGTCTTTCAGTCACCGTTCTTGTGCCAGGCACCATTTAAGTACTGGGGATAAAAGAGAAAAGACATGATCCTTGCCCTTAAGGAGCTTCCCGTCTGGTGGAAGGTTAGGTTGATTCACATTTAGAAAACACTGTGATTTGTGCTGTGAAAGAGGTCTTTGAGGTGCCAGCCAGGGGGGAAAAGGATGCTGAATTCTATCCTGAGGTCCACAGAGGAGATGCAATGCTTGCACTGAGACCCAGCTTTCTTAGCATGGATAAACAAAGAAATTCAAATAAATTAAAGAGAATCTATGGCCAATACTACCAAAATTTCACATCATCTTGGATTTATATCCAACTGCCATGAAACCAAGATGTAGCTCAGGGGAGGAAAAACCACAACAGAAGCAAGTGTTACCCAACAGTGCCAGCCATCCAGGAGGCAATCAACACTGGTGGGTATCAAACTCGAGAGAAAGTATGGAACAGAACTATTTTAACTGAATGAAGAAGCTATGGAAAGTAGAAAGCCAAGGTCTAGTGCAGATTTAAAATCTCATACACGGCACCAGTTTTTCTTTTCTCTCTCCTTCTTCCTCTCCCTCTCCTCACCTACCGCTCATTTAAGGGCAACTCCATTTCTGTGTGTTTCTTTTCAGTGCTTCTCACAAATCTAGGACTGATTTGTGTAAATTAACACAACCTAAGCTCATTTTAGTAGCAATGAGTCCAATTATATCATGGAGAGCAAGGTAAATACGGGAATGTGCTGCAAAACCATTAGTTCCACAAATATTTATTCACTTGCAAGTTGCAATAGCAGTAGATGTGATGTGACAGGTAGAGGCATGCATCTTGGAAGTAGAGTGGAAGTCTCTCAAATTCTGATTCCACCTCCCCTTTTTCCTGTAACACCATTATTGGAGGCTACGCCAGGGTGTGGCACCTGCTTGGGAGGCATGCTTATTAGTACATAATATGTATTAATTACACGATAATAATTAGCAGACCATGAAACGCCCCTTTGGCTTCCAATATCTCATTTAGTGTCCCAACAGTGCTACGGAACTGGTGTCTTATCCCCGTTACGTAGCTAAGGAAACACAAGTGTCTTGATCATGGTCACGTGGACGGGGGTGGGGGTGGGAACCAGGATCTGAGCTCAGTTCTCACTGATTCCAGAGCCCGGGCTCTCCATCACTCAGCTGCCGCCCTGCTACTTATTCAGAGCAGAGCAGAACAAAGATGAGAGCAGACCTCTTCGACTATTTTCTTTCCTTTTTAATAACTGCATTGTAGACTTCAATCTTTTTATAAAAATAAAAATCCCCAAACTCTCAGTCATCAATGTTTATGTTCCTGTTCTGTTCCAATTGTTGTTAATAAATATGCTGGTGTTTTACTTCGTTGTAATCAGGATATAATTTGGAGTCAGCTTTTTCTACTCAATGTTGTTTCAAAATCTGGCCCCCTCTCCTGACATGGTTCACACCACTAATCATTTTAATGGCCCAAAACTATTCCATTCTGGCCATCGTTTGGTTTCCTCCCCAATAACCATGAATAGTTTTCATGTACCTTTCCTCCCCTGTTCCTGTTATTATTAATTGCCATGTAGGTGTTTACAAATTGTAAGAATTTCTAAAGTGCCTATCATTTAAATTTTACTTTTCATATACATTCTGTTCCGTAAACACAGGACTTGATTAAAACTGCAAAAATATGGCAGTGAAGTAGGTTAGACCACCATGCTGCACATCGGAAACTAATACAGACTGTAAACTGTAATTGAAAAATAAAATACATATATTAAAATTACTTTAAAAAATAACATAACAGATAGCCTTTGAAACATCCTGGAATGAAAGCTAGACATTCTGTGAAGATGTGTTGAAAGGGTCTGTGGACTCACAGTATGAAAAGGTGGGTCATGCTGGAAGGTTATTGGAAGATAATTACCCAGCGACACTATCCCACACAATCTATGTGCAGGAAGGAGGAAGTATATTTGCATTTTAATCCTCTGGTTTTGAACCATTTTTTTCACAATGAAACTAGCTAGAAACAAGAATTAAAGCTGAAAGGATTTAATGACCCTGTCAATTTTGATAGTGCAATTTCCCCCTGGGCTGACGGCGCTAGAACCATCTAAAAACACCAATAACATTTCGCTGCACAGTTGCAGGAATGGGAAGAGTCAGCCTTCAATCCCAAACCTCTTACCTACATCAATTATTAAAAGCCAATAAAGAGGCAACATGTAACTAAATGGATGAGGCAGAATAATGTGTGATCGTGATTTTCTAAGAGGCTATAATGTTTTGTTTTTCAGGTCGAGGTCCTGATTTAGAGCTGTCCTGTTACTGCAAGAAAAGGCAAGCGCTTCACCACCTTTTTCAAGTAGCTGGTGTGATGTTGCTGAATCGCTGCAGGCATGAGTGCAAGTTCTTTCTTTCCTGTCTCAGCCATGAGCTGCCTTTTCCTTGCGGAGAATGACTGGTCATTATGCACAGAGGGGCGGTGGAGACGGTTAGAGCCAAGTCTATCCTGCAGGCTGTGCTGAGTGATGGTTTGGTGACGGCTGCAGTGGCCCAGATGACCGTGACCCCTGTGCTGTGCTAACCGCTTGGCACATTTTGCCAATATAATCTCATTTACACCCCACCACACTGCCTGAGGAAAGCTCTGCCAATCTGATTGTACAAATGAGGAAAGCAAGAAAGTTGTCCAAGGACGCGGGGAATGATCCGAGTTTCTAACCCACACCAATCTCTTGATCCCTATGGTATCTTACCTCCCTACATGTCTTTGTATATGTGTTTTTAGTCAGTCAACCACAAATATCTCCAAATCTCCACTGTATGTTCAATAAGATGGAGAACAATACATTCACTGAAGTTCTGGGTGAGGTGGGGAGTAGAGCGGGAACAGGAAGTTACCCTGGTTCAGCCACGTCCCACAGCAGGAGCAGCTGGAGTGGGCCTGGATCACCCTCCCCGAGGGTCTGGGTGCACTAGGGAATAGCATCGCCTGGATGTTGAAGGGGTGGAGGATGAGGTGACTGATAATGTGGGAAAGGGAGAGAGGAACAGTGTGAGGTGGTCAAAGCTGTGTGATGCGGGATGTGGTTCCTCCCACACAGCCTTCTGACTTCAGCAGAGACTGTACTCACAAATGCTCTGTGTAGTCAGATGGAGGCATTCATCTTGGAAGTGGAGTGGAAGTCTTCCACGTTCTGATTCCACCTCCCCTTTTCCCTATAACACCATTATTGGATGCTACTCCAGGGCTTTTCTTGCTGAGAGCAGTAAAGTAATAGAATCTTGTAATCTTATAATTTTCCAATCTGGTGGTCAAAAAAACAGTAATCCATGGTTTGAATGTACATTTTTTTCCTGATTTCCAGAAAGGGTCTGAATGTTTAAAATGCTTACTGGCTATATGTCATAAGACTTCCTCTGTGCACGGAGTCATCATATCCTTTGCACAGTTTCTATTAGGTCATTAGTCTTTTTCTTCTATTATTTTGTTGGAATTCGTTATATAGGGTGGGCAAAATAAATACACAAAACTGGGTTTATTCTTGAATTATTACTTATTAAATATTGTATTATTTTTCCTGTGAAAACTATAAATCTACTTTTTCCCCACCCTGTATATTAGGATTATTAATCTTGTATATGCTTCAAAAATCTCCATTACCACAATTTTCAATTTTATGGTACCTTTGGCTGTATAGAAGTTTTCCTTTATATGAGGTCAAATCTGTGGGTTTTTGTCATTACGTCTTTTGGGTTTTGCGTCTGGTGGAGAAAACATTGCTCTAATAGTACTGGGATGTACTTTGGGAGTTTGCTTTGGTAGAGCCTTTTGGGAAGGCAAGTCAGCGGTGCTTCTTTTTTCATATTGAAAATTCACTGTTGTGAAACATGTTATTCCCTCTTCATGTGAACATTTTTGTAGAAAGAAACTGTATACCGTATGCAAATTTGTATTGCTGGGGTAGTTAAGTGACTCTTAGTGGCTAAGGAGTAAGTAATTAATGACACCCTTGATTCTGTAAATACTGGGACATATTGCAGGGAAAATGGGATTGAAAAATTTCTTGGACTTAGAGACCCACTTTTTAATTGATACACTTTAATAACAGAAAGCCTTTCTGAACCTACTGATAGATTTAAATATATTTCTGATTGCCACTTTTTCCCATTTGGACCCGTCTTCATAGATCAGAAAACACTGCAAAACTTGATCCAGAATTCACCTCCACGGGTGAATCCTGCAGTAACTTCTTCAAACAGAGCGGTGTCTGTGGCCTATAACTGTGAACATGTCGGCTCGTTTTCCAAACAGCTGAATTCTTACCAACCCTTGTGCAGCCTTGAAAACCTTTTCTATTTACAAATGTGTTTCCCAATCAGTATATTAATCTAATAACACCCATCAATGCTCAAGCTGTTTCATCTTAATTCTTCCTTCAACATGGATTTCATTTTTCTTCTTCTTAAAACAGTCTCATTTTGCATGATGTGAGTTAATTTTTGTGCCTAATAAATACATTGCTAAAACCAATATGAAAAATTATAACAACAGTAAAACACATAAGAACGAAGCGCCAAGATAAATTTTGTCACCTGGTACTGTGTCTCTACCTAACTACATTTGTTTCTCTCCCATCTGTTTGGAACTTTATTTAAGTAAATTAACATTTCTCCCAGAATTATTCTGGCTTCCCTATCAAGTGGGAAATATCTTTATTTGAAGAAACTTTGCATACTTTATTGTTTAGTTCCCATCATAAACTCTACACTATAACTATCATTATCGCCATTTTACAGGTAAAGACACTGAGTCTGGAAAAAGTAAAAGTAACTTGTCTAAACTCATACAGTCCTTAAGCGGCATAACTGGAACTTGAACTAGTCTTGTCTAGCTCATACCCCTTGATTTTTTCCAATACGTGACATTTTTACCATTCCACTTATCGTGAAGGCCAGGATGGAGTTGTTTGACTTGAACTCCAGGACTGGAGCTTTCAATGGTCTCTATTGGGAAAGAGTATTCAGGAGGGAGGTCTTAAGGGCTGAAACTCCAGCAGGCATAGACAACCCTGGGCCACCCATGGAGGCAGTCTCTCCTCTTTCTTCCAAAAGTCTTCCCTGTGCTTTCTCTCATTGGCCATAAAGGCTCAGTAAATTTCCCCTCCAATCAGCAGACAGGAGGGTATAAAAAGAAGCTTGTTGACTCACCATCCAGATGGTCCCATCAATAGCCCAGAGAAGTCAGTGGCCCACCAGGGACCCCAGGTAGCACAGAGTAGAAAAAGGGCCAGCACCTTGCCAGGTATTACTGAATCTGCCTGTCTGTCTCATATGGCCCAGTTTAAACTTGATCCTAAGTCCACCAAAGAACAAAGGATTTGCAGTCAGTCAGGTACGGGTTTCAGTGACGCTATTTATGAGACTTTTGGTGCAACTCTGTAGAGGCTTTATTCATCTGTAAAGTGGCATGAAGAGAACACCTCACAGCACTCAGTAAATGGCAGTTACAATTAAAATTATTAGTAGCAAAAAAGCAGGCCTGAGCTTCTCTGTCCTTCTTCTCTGCGGAGAAATAAGTGATACTGAATACAAAGTACCCACAACAACGCCTGGCTCAGATGGGCATCCAAAAAGTAATCATTATTATTATCATCACTTACTCTCATTAGAGAAGATTACAGTGGGGCTTATCGAGGTCTCTTTCAGCTTCTGGATTTTTGAAAGGTCAGGAAGAGTTATAAGAAAGGGTAACAGTATAAAGTAAAGAAGAGGTGAACGTTTATAACCTATGGAAAACTTCCCTTTGGTTTCAGTTCAAAGAGTCTGATGAATATGTATGCGAAACTTCATTAATGGCATAAACTTCTGGCCAATTATTTCACCTTTGCTGTCTGAGCCAACATGGCCATTGGAAATAGCGACTTGCCTGGGACTGTGTTCAGCTGTGAGAGTCATCATGTCATCATGTCAGGACTTAGTAACTGCATGGGAGCAAAATCAGTAATTCCAAAAATACACCTCTGAAGTGCCAGAAATAGTCCTGATGACTATAAAATGGAGCTGTCAGGACTTATTTGGGGGAAGCAATCAAGGGATGGAGAAGTACTTAGGAACTCCTGCTGTACCTCATATATTATTGAAAACAAAAGAACATTAAGTTCAGATGGTCTATGGCTTACAAAGGAGCTGCATTTCCCAAAGTCCATTTGAGTCTGTATTTGGAACCTGAAGCAATACTCCATCAAGAAAAGAATTCACGAATGGTGCTGTGCGTAGGACCAGGGAATGCTGTTTTTTAAAATACATTTTACCTCTATTTTCATTCCATGGCTACTTTACTGGTTTTTAAATTTATTTGATCTTTGGCCATGCCATTGGCTTTTGGGAGAGGGAGATTCTGTGATTTGGCATCACACTATCAGCTTATCCTGGAGGTAGAGCTCAGGTTATATTTCTCAGGGACCCTCCTCCCAAAAGTAAGCTTTGCTATTCAATAGTAAAAACATAAGAGAATATCAATTCAACCTGAAGAGGAAAGGTTCAGAGGCAGCAGTTCTGTTTAAATACATGCAGGTATGTGTATGCATGTGTAAGCAAATATGAAAGCCAAGTAAAGAACTGGGCATATTTAATTGGGTAAACTTTAGGTATTTATTTAAAAATGACAAGATAACAACTGCCTTAGTATCACCGGGGGATTTAAAAAGGACCAATAGTACTCGTTATGTCTCAGTTCTGAAAAGGAGGTCAGAATCCTCCATTTCGTGCTTTCTCTGCATCTCCTATCATTCCAGTTTCATCTGAAATGTCAAGATTTAGTCCCTCTGTGTCTGACACAACCACATTTAAGGGTGAATATTGTAACCTCAAAAGCTTCAAAAAAAACAGAATTTAAAAGCAGAATCCCTCAAAAAATACTCTCAGGAAGCAAGGAATGATCAATAATACTTTCCAGATTTCCTGGGAATTCTGGTAAATAGTTTTCTATCAGCAAAAAGAGCTGGTAAGGGGATTTTCTTTTGTGGCTCTGGGATGAACACAAAAGCTTTTTTCTTCCTTCTGTGTCATGCTCGGTTGAAATTATCTATATTATTTCATGTACCAACAGCAAGGTAATAAGATAATGAAAACCTATCTGAAATCATGTGACAATCTTAGCCTGATATAAAGGCCCTAAAAGTACTGTTTCAAGTAATTGATCCGCTTTGGCCCCAAGATCAAACCATGACACCCCTAGAGAGAAATGACTGAAGCTGGCCAAATCTGAAGAACATACAGCACAGGAATTCTACCGAGAATCAGAGACTTAGCATTAACATAGCTGCCTGAAATAATTAACATAGAGTGCACATTTTTTACCCATTGTGTAATATTTTACTTTGTTCTAGACAACTCTAAGATTTTTTTCTACAAAAACTTGATTTCCAAATTTTATTTATCCTGCCAAGTGACAGAAGCAGAGGTCTGTGCTGGGCACAGCCAGATGATTCAGGATATAGAAACTATAGTCTCCACCTTTATGTTCAGCTGCCCTTAGAGTCAAAGGTAGGGCTAAACTATAAATGCAACCTTTGTTTTTCTTAAATTCGGAAGAACCAGGCTCCATTCCAAGTTTGTTCAGCCAAGGCAGAGTAGATGACTGTGTCAACTGTCTGGATAATTTAGACAAATCAAAACAGGAGCAACAGCCCTGGCTGGTGTTAGAGTGTGGCCTGCACACCAAAGGGTTGTGGGTTTGTTTCCCAGCCTCAGGGTACATGCAGGAGGCAAGGCAACCAGTCATACACATCAGTGTTTCTCTCTCATTCCTTCTCTCCCTCTCCTTCTCCCTCTCCCTCTTCTTCTCCCTCTTCCTCTCTTTCCCTCCTCCATTCCTCTACCCCTTCCTTTCTCTCTCAATGGAAAAAATCTCCTCAGGTGAGGATTAACAAATAAACAAAACAAAACAGGAGCAACAACCAAAAAAAATTACCTAATTCATAATCTCTGAAATTTAATAAGAGACTAATCACTTTATGTAAGTATGTGGATGTGTTTCTTAATCATATATATTCCATTCCCTGTCCCTAGGGCCTTTTATCAGAGAATGCACAAAAATGCACACACACACACACACACAGTGATAAGATTAAAAAAAAGCTTCCCAGGAATACCTTTCCTTAGACTCCCTTAGGGGATCATTATATAATTTATATTTTCTATTGTGCTACTGTCAAAAATCACCTTCAACTTAGCCCAAATGCCCAAAGTATATACAAGATCCCGATCATGACTTTCAAACACTGTCTGTAGCAGCCCTACCCTTCCTATGTATATTGCACCTGCAAGACAGCATGTGTACTTTACTCCTGTGCCACAGAAGGCCCACACTCACCGTTAGTGGTGGACACTGTCTAGATGCTTCCCCAGCAGCCGTTATACTCCATTCCCACTGAGTAGCAGCCATGAATCTTGAGTTTGACTGACCCGTCCTCCAGTCCTAGGGATGCTTGTTGGCTTAAACTATTCAATGATATCCCCTTTACAACAATTATTGATAACCCAAAGATAAGCTAGTAAGTATATGGAATTATCTTGGCCATAGTGAGTAATTCAGGTACAGATATGTGACCTAAAAATTGTTCCAGTCAAAATGAAACTCAATTACTTTGTTCAATGTCGAGAAACAAGAAGCTCCCTGCATACTCCCACAACTCTTCACTGGAGAAATTAACAAAATGCATGTAGCTTAGGAGTTGCTAGCAATATCTACTGACTTACAGAGGAAGATGGATGGAAAGAATTATGGACAAAAAGCATGAAAGCCCTGGAAGGTACTGCAAGTCACTGTATTAAATCACCACAGAAGCCTGTCCACCTCTAGTTTCCAGTTTCATCAGCCAATAGATTTCCTATTGTTCTGACCAGTCTGGATTGAGTTTTTGTTATTTGAAACACAAAGGCACTTGACTGACACATCTTCCTCCTGATTCCCAACTGCATTAGGATAAAGCCTTGTTTGTTGCAACAATGATCCAAGATAGTAATGACTTAGTCCAGGGCTTCCTTGCTGTTTGAGCCCAGGTTCTTTCTATCTTGTTGCCCTGTCACACCTTGGTTGTCATCTGTGTTCATCACCAAGTCTGTGTTCCTCACTGAAGGATGAGAAAGGGAGACAAAAGGAAGGAAATGGCATACCCTTTTCTTTTAAAGGTACAATTCAGAAGTAGCACATACTACGTATGGTCATGTTCTATTGACCAGAAGATGGATGGATGGCCACATTTAACTATACTGGAGGCTGAGATATACAGTCTTTTTCTTTATGTCCAGCTAAGTCTTCCCTATGGGAGAAGAAAAGAATGGATACTGGGGGAAAATTAGCAGTTTTCCATCCTGATCTTTACCACATATTGTCCCATATGGGTACAATAACCTATCCTCTATGATCTACCAAATCATTGTCATTTGTTCTTTTAAACCTCTTTCATATCCACTTAAATTTAGCAGAATATCAATCCCATCTGCCTAGTTCTTCATGAAAATAATTCCATATTGTGTTATGTTTGTGTGCATAACAACTAGAGTTCAAACTGGCTAATTCCAATATTCTGTGACTAATTTTAATCTTTGATAGGACAAACTAGAATTAGCCAAATTTTTTCATTTCATGACATTAAAGATTTTAAAAAATAATAGTATTACAAGTGTAGGCACTTACTCTCTAAGGCCAGTTAATGAGAGGATGGTTTGTTTTCTAAACCATTTCAAATGACTAGATTAATGTTAAATGTTATAACAATGGCAATCTTAGCCAGAATTCTGAATTTCTTCTAACACATAAAATCCATTGGCTTGTATTATTGGTGTTCAACATTGTTGAGAATAACTTCCCAGTTATTCTCTTCCCAGCCTAGGAAACTGCATTCACTTGGAGAGTTGTAAAGCAAATATCTCATTAAGCTGTTTGGTAAAAGATAAAGGGCCAAACCTTGAAACCTTGATATTTGGTACATATGCATCACATAGGTGCCTTAAAAGACAGACTTGGATGTATACGCATGTAGTTGTTGCTGATGGTCACAGAAGATGAGTTTGATTTCATCCTAATGCCCAGTTAGGAGCTCTACTCAGGAATATGACATATACTAAGGATGAGGAAAAGACCCAGAATGTGGATTGATAATAAATATGATCATTAAAATAATCTACATCAATCCAAAAATCATGTATTAATCACCAACTATGTCCCAAGTACTGTGTGTGGTACTGGGGAAGATAAAGAGGAATGAGACTAGGTCCCTACCCCTGCTATGTACTCAGTGTGATATTATAGCAATGTGTTGTTCAACGTCCCCACTGCTTGCAGAAAAATAACTCTACCTCTAGGCAAGATACACAGAACTTTAATAATGAACTGCCTCTTACTTACTTGGCACATCCCTGAAACAAACTACACCCTATCCTTACATCAGCAGTTGTAGTTACAAGAACACTTTGTGCTGTTTCACATCAGCATGCCTTTCCATAAACTCCAACGTCAGCCAGGTCTCTCTGTTTACTACTCATTCTTCAAGATTCAGCTAAGATTTCACCTTCATTGTGAAGAAAGTTTTCCCTAACTTCTGTAAACAGTATCGAATTCTCTCCAAAGAAGTCATTCTCTCTGGTTGCATTTATCACATTATTTCTGACAATTTACTGACCTTTTTCACTCACCAGACTGTGGGCTTCGGGGGTGCAGTGATTTTATCCTGCCCATCTTCATATCTCCTGTGCCTAGAACAGTGCCTTGCACAAAGTCAGGGTGCAATGAATAAAGGACCAGGAGTGTTAAGTTTGTAAATGAACTCAATGCAAATTACTGTAATTCATGAGTAACTCCTTCAAATTCTAAGGGAGTCTCTTGAGTTCTCTGAACATTGCCCCATCATTGTTTGGAATAATACAAGCTTTGGGCTTCCACAGAGAATTCTTTTGGAAGATTTATTATTTATTGTACATAATGTGGTTTGAACTTCTCATTCTACATAACACAGCAATAACACTACTGCTAAGCACTAAATAAATCTTCACCAGCACCACTCTGCACCGTTTTCTGAGCAAGTGCTACAAGCACAGGGTATGATAGTGATCCAGTGTGGGGAAAATCCCCTTGCCTAACAACCACCTTGGGTTCCCTAATTCAAATGAGTTCATTGTATTGGTAATGCTACCTACTGGGCCACTTAAATACCGACATTGGGAAGAGCCAAAGTGGGAAACAGTAGATCCTGATTCCGAAAAGGCAGTGCAACATCCGGCAGTCTTCTCTCCTGTGAAGCTGTACAGAGATCTTTCTCTTGGACTGTTCAAAAGTCCATTATGCAACCCGTAACCAGAACCTACTATTTAGTAAGAAGAATAACCCAGGATGTTTCTCGGCATCCAGTCAAAGAAGCAGCTACCTACATGGAACAACACTGAAGATAAACTGAAAGGTCTGAATGTTGCCAGCTACCTGCCCATTAAGGGTCTTTCCTTTGGTTGAAGGCATGAGGTCTACTTCTTCCCGATATGGAAGTAGAGGCACTGGAGTCATATTACAAATAAAAGTCTACCTTTTCTTTACGTTTGCCTAGTGCCAGCTCTGTTAGCACTATTCCGAAGTAGCATTTTACAGCAATTAGGACCACAGATTTGGAGGCAGGTATTTCTTAGTACAAATCTAGCTCTTTCACTGACAGTTGCATGACCTTGGCAAGTTACATCAACCTTTTGAGATTCAATAGCCTATAAAGTAGAAATAAGAAAACTTCTAAAGCTATGAGGACTTTATGAGATAAATGTAAGTGCCCAGCATCATAGATGGCTTATAGCAAATTAAAATATTGTTGTTTACTCCTACAAGTAAAAATGACTCAGCTTTGCGAGGTTTATTAATTCATCATGGCCACAAAGTCTATAGTGAAGAGACAATGTAGTCAATATTAATCCAGAAGAAAAACAAAGGAAATATGTTCCCATTATAAGGATAGGATGTTATCTATTATTATTCATGATAAAACAGAACATCACAGTAAGTCTTGGGAATAAAGGGTATAATATCCACATTCCTAGGATAAGAGGACACGTAAAAATCAAGCACCAGGGGAAATGATGCAATCAAGAGGTGCGGTAACACCAGACTCATGAGGCTGCTGCCAGCATGACACGGCATACTGTTGTACAACACACTTTTTGAAAAATAAATAGAAAAAGTTCACTCTAAAGTGATGATAAAAAGGATATAGTATAGTAAATTCAGAAACCAGAAACAGTCATTTATTATCATTAGCAAGTATTATGTACTGTGCATAATTGTGTTATACTTTTAAATGACTGGCAGTGCAGTAGGATTGCTTACACCAGCAGCACCACATGTGTTGTGCTGTGATGCATGAGAACTGGTTATGATGTCACTGGGTGATAGGAATTTTTCAGCTTCATTATAATCTTATGAGACCATCGTTACATGTGGTGCATCTTGACCTCAATGTTGTTATGCAGCCAATCACTGTATTTATACAATTGACCCTTGAACAATGCATGGTTTAGGGATTTCAACTTACAGTCGAAAACCTACGTATAACTTAAGTCGGCCCTTACATGGATTCCCAAGTGCCAGTTCATCCTTGAAAAATGTGGGTTTGAACTTGGAGGCTCAACTGAACTGCACTGATCAATTGGGGGGGAAATCATGTATAAGTGAACCATGCTGTTCAAGCCTACATTGTTCAAGGGTCAATTCTATTTTATAGATTGATAGATATAAATATGAATACAGACTTACAATAAGTGTGGCATTAAGAGTTTATATCAGTATCTTTACAGTGGAGAAACCTGGTGAACACCACTACCAATAACAAGTCATGTCCATATCACATGCTCCTGATTGAAATGCTGAGAATGACACTGTATGTTATGATGTTCATCCTCAAAACCCATAACCCCAGTGTAATCATGACATCAGACAAACCTCAGCTGAGGGGCATTCTACAAAATAGCTGACCAGCACTCCTCAAAACTGTCAAGTCATCAAAAACAAGACAGTCTGAGAAACTGTCCCAGCCGAGAGGAGCCTAAGGAGACAGGACAACTGAATGCAGCCCTGGGTGGGATTCTGAGACAGAGAAAGGACAATAGGGGAAAACTAAGGAAATAAGGATAAAGTAAAGACTTTAGTTAAAAATAGGATATCAATATAAAATCATTAACTGTAACAAATGAACCATATAAATGTAAGATATGGACAATAGAGAAAATGGATGTGGGGTTTAAGGGAACTCGCTGGACAATCTTCACCACTTTTCTGTAAGCCCAAAACTATTCTAAAATAATGTTTAACTAAATAATGATTTAAGCCAAACAAATACAGACAAATAAAATCCTAAATGTAAAAAAGTGAGTCCTCTATCACAGCAATAAAGCACATACTACTAGGGCCTCAATTTCTGAATCTCCCAGTCAAGAGGCCTAAACCACCCACCTGCGTGTGCCTCATGTGCTATTTAGTGCTGTTTCTCCCTCAGGTCACAGGTAGTGCCACTCAGGAAAGGAAAGAGCTGTTGAGAATGGAAGTCGAAGTGTCATGTATCCAGCAGAAAGAGCCAGGGGCGGAGAAAGTGGGTCACATTAATACTCTTACCTCTCCCTTGTCTGAGGTAGCAAATGATGCCAATTTCCTAAGAAAATGCTGGGGTACCTCAACCCCCCCAGAATTATATGGGGACCAGATCCTGCAAAGAAGGTTGCTTTTACACGTGCCTATTTCAGGCCAGGATAGATTTGGGTGTCCTGAATTATCTGGATAGTTGCCCTGATTCTTTGCTTTGACTGTGGAGACCTGGCCTTTGAGGGAAATAGGCCATTCATTCCCCGAGATACCCGTTTCCTTCCTGGAGGATGAAAACTTACTGCGAGGTCTGGAAACATTTCATATCTGGATTGAATCATGAGCTTGTAAAGGGATTTACCCACATAAACTCCTCAAGAGCAGAGTCAAGTCATACACAGCACAGTGCCTTGTACAGAACCTACTCTCTCTCCCCTCACCAGGCAGACAGGTGAGCCAACCAGAATCACAGTGCCAGGGGGCTCGGATTACAGGTGTCCCAGCTGTTTTCAGTCAAATGAGAAAAGGAGGCATCCTGTCCTTGTGATTTCATTTAGATAGACAGCGATTTCCCGCCTGGCCAATGTGTTTATCCCAGAGTAAATGACATGTTATTTTTATCAGTTTCACCAAGAGGATGGTGGATTGTTGTGTAGGTTCTTTGTTTGTTTGTTTGTTTGTTTGTTTAAGCAGTGAGAGCTCGAGAATTAAATGTCACCTGGAAATTCCCAACTCCATTTCTCCTCTTTGTAAAAGTGATCTCTTTAAAGGGCTCTTTCTATTTTATTGTTACTTTGAGACCGGCAAAAAGATGGCACCTAGCCTGCCTCGGCCTTAGCAAGGTTGTGACATTATCCTGGATAAAGAAAAATGATTTGTGAATTAAAATTAAAATTAGTTGCCATGTTAGCAAGGGAGATTTGGGGTTAGGTTATGGCCAGATATTGGTGAAATTCTTGGACAATCAGGAGCCTCCTTCTTTGCTGAGGCTGCTTGGATGGAATGATATCTAAAGAAAATCTTTTCTCTTCATGTATCATGTCATGTATTCAAAGGTCTCTTCCACAGAGATGCCCAGCTTGACCACCCCTCTAACACAGCACCCCACACCCTAATCTCTAGCTCTTTAGTCTTGTCATTTTTCTTTTTGAGACTTAAACACTCTGACACTGTGTGCTTGCTAATTGCAAGCAAACCACATCCTCACTAGAATATAAACTCCATAAGAGTAGGGACTTTTCTTTCTTCACTGTTTCACCCCAAATTCCAAAAGGATTTCTGGCACACAGAATGCAGGCTCACGGCCATCAGCAAGATGGGAGGAGAGAGAGAAGTCCCCAACCTGGAGCACCTAAGAACCCAGCTATGTCTGGCCAGGTCTCTGCCTCTGAACATTTTGATTGAGACTGAACCTTGGCTGCGTACTGCTTCCCCACTATGCCCTGATTTCTATCAAAGGATGAAATATTCCAAGCATATAACAACTTAAAACTAAAACCACTGATGTTCAAATTAATCATACTCAGACACAAATCTTTTCTTGGAAAGCTTACAGTGTCATAAAACTTGATTTTTTCACAAAAGTTTGACCTTGACCTAATTGCAAAATATGATTATGTTTTTTGCCACTCAAGGTAGCTGTGGACGTTTTGTTTTCCAAGAGTGACAGGTGAGTTATAGAACCACTTGCATTAACCCAAGGAGCGGGGAAGAATGGATCCCACAAAGCAGAGTGGAAAGGGCTCAGAGGGCAACAACATTTTTGT
The DNA here is from genome assembly GCF_000147115.1 of Myotis lucifugus. Taxonomy (NCBI): domain Eukaryota; kingdom Metazoa; phylum Chordata; class Mammalia; order Chiroptera; family Vespertilionidae; genus Myotis; species Myotis lucifugus. The sequence goes on along the minus strand of NW_005871214.1, from coordinate 2,839,869 downwards.
TTGAAGTCCATGAGCCCTGCTCCTTCAATACATCCTAATGCACATTGTTAATTGGTGCTTACTTGCAATAAGCTCCTTGGAACTTCCCAACATTTTACACCAGGGAGTCAGGTTTGGCAAATACTTTCTCATGTTAATATCACTGAGCCAAAATAAAAGGCTATAATTATTCATATTCATTGCTTAGTGGGATATAAGGGTAAACAGAAGCGTAATTAATGAATTTGTTCATTGTCCTTCCTTGCTGTAGGCATCGGCATTCAGTATTTAGCTTTAACATAACCATTGGACAAGAAATAACAGAGACCCACCGGCTGCCTAGGAGTTTGGAAAGAGGTTTTTCTCTAGGTCTTCCTACCTGGCACCCCACACCACCCCCTACCTTGCTTATGATTCACTGATGTGGGAGCACCAGGTGTGAGCCTGGGACTGACCCAGACTATAGCTGGAACTGTAGGGAGAGGCCAGGATTATACCTCCGAATCTCTGCACAGGAGCCTAAATTCTAGTTGTAGCCCCATGGTCTCCTAAAAGAGGCACACAAAGCAATCCACTGTGGCACTGGAAGAAATGTATTGGAATAGATAGATAGAGATAGAGATAGAGATAGAGATAGAGATAGAGATAGAGATAGAGATAGAGATAGATATAGATAGATATAGATGCATATATGTGTGTACGTATGTATGTATAGATGCATTTATATGTTTTATTGAAAAAATAATTTAACCTTATTAATTTCTAATATATTATTCCTTTTCTTTATTGGCTTGAGAGAGAGGAAAGGAGAGAGAGAGAAACATCAATTTGTTGTTCCACTTATTTATGCATTCATTGGTTGACTCTTGAATGTGCCCTGAAGGGGATCAAACCTGCAACACTGGCATATCAGGATGATGCTCTAAGTCAGTGGTCAGCAAACTGCGGCTCGCGAGCCACATGCGGCTCTTTGGCCCCTTGAGTGTGGCCACGAAGTTTCAATTGCACTGTATGTGCGCGCCCGCACATGGTATTTTGTGGAAGAGCCACACTCAAGGGGCCGCAGTTTGCCGACCACTGCTCTAAGTCTAACCAACTGAATTACCCAGTCAGGGCAATATCTAATATATGACTGACAGTGACTCCTTCACTTTGTTTGTATCTCACACAGTGGAAGTGGATTCCCAAGGGGAAAATATGAAGCTCCTCGATCACTAGCATGCGGTGACATTGCTAACGCTGCGACTCAGTTAAAACCATGTGCAGGTTATACCACCTAGTTGTATTAAGCTAACCTGCACAACATAGACAAGTGGTTTAAAAAGATTCCCACAGCCCTAACCGGTTTGGCTCAGTGGATAGAGCGTCGGCCTGTGGACTCAAGGGTCCCAGGTTCGATTCCGGTCAAGGGCATGTACCTTGGTTGCGGGCACATACCCAGTAGGGAGTGTGCAGGAGGCACCTGATCGATGTTTCTAACTCTCTATCCTTCTCCCTTCCTCTCTGTAAAAAATCAATAAAATATATTTTAAAAAAGATTCCCACAATCAAACCACAGACTGATGATAACAGTAATAATACAAATACAAACAAATGAACCCAAAATGGGCTGTCACTTCTAGTCTGATCTTTTCATCGGCCACATTACAAACTAAAATCAATGAATAATTTAATCAGATTTGAACACAGGAATTTGTTTTCCTGTTCATTGAAATATGAATCTATATTGACTATTGTTAAAGATGAATCACATAAGTGTTTGTTGATTCTTGCGATATTAGCTAATGGCGGTATCGTCACAATTGGCAACATTTAAAAACTGAGCATCCTACACATGGAGCCAACCACTACAATTGTTCCAGTGCTGCTAACTGTGACATGTGCCTCAACCTAGAAAACATTGTTGAAAGATGCATTAAAAATATTGCTGCATATTTAGAGAGTTGTATTAGTACAAATTATACAATGTGGGAGGTTTGCTGCACAGTTGGATGAAAGTACTGGGGTTTCAACATGTCTCAGCTTATGGTATTTGCTAGTATCTGTTTCCAGTGATAAAATACATACAGATTTACTTTTGGTGAGACTCACGCAGTGATTCTCAGCTCCAACTGTACATTAGAATTAACTAAGTTTTAAAAATTCTCGTGGCCAGGTGTCTTCCCAGACCAATTAAATCAGAATCACTATAAATACTTCTCTCTTTAGGAAGGAGAAAAGGAAGGAAGGTTGCAACAATGGCATCTCACTCTGAAACCTATTCCTGAGTAATTCACAAGCAAACCATTGCTACAAAGAAGTTAAAATCAGGACTGCACAAACGGCTACTGGAGATCATCAATGCAATGCAGTCAGTTCTGCTGTAATATAACATATGCATCCCTAAAAATCACAGCGCCACACTACGCAAAAGTGCAATAAAAACCACAGGGCTCACGGAGAAAATGGGTAAGGACACAACTCTCAACAACTTCAGTGCCAAATTCTGTTGTTGTTGTTACTCCTCACCTGAGGATATTTTTTCCATTGATTTTTAGAGATAGTGGGAGGGATGGGGAGAGAGACAGAAACATCGATGTGAGAGAGACATATCTATTGGTTGCCTCCTGCACACACCCCGACTAGGGCTGGGGATCTAGCCTGCAACTGAGGTATGTGCCCTTGACTGGAATCGAACCCAAGGCCCTTTCGGTCCATAAGCCGATGCTCTATCCACTGAGCCAAACCAGCGAGGGCCGTAGCAAATACTTCTTAAGCTGACATTTATAAAAACAGAGCACATTTTACATGCATAAATGGCTAGATACTATATTTATATATAATAAATTTTGCAGTGTACCCTGAAGGTTTGTGGAAATGGAAAGGATTGCAGCTTATGGGTTATTATAAAGTGGTGAAGAAGGGTTATCTGAAACTGGATAGAAAGTTGTAACACCAGATGTCAACAAGTATGGCTCACAATACACAAAATATGGTTTATAACATGGTAAACTGCGGCAGCTGGTAGGAGTTTGAGGGGTGTGTGTGTCTGTGACTGGATTCAGCTATTTTCTGCATTCACCCAGGTACACGCAGCGTCTCTCGTGGATGAAACTGCACGTAAGCAAACACAAAATTTGTGTTACGCTCAAAGCATTCCGCAGTATATCCACTGCATTGGAATGAACTCTCATTTTCAAGTAAGCTTTACAGCAGAACTGACTGTACTTATTACAAAAACAACCCACTGAAATAAAACATAATCTTTCAATAATTTGCAGTGAGACGGAGAGTGACCAAGGAAATCCTTTACTTCACATCAAGGTTTGCTGTCTATCTCATTGTAAAAAAAATAAGTAAAATATTATTGAACTTTCAACTGAGCTACCCATTTTTATTATACCAAAAAAAAGACAATTTAAAATTTATGACCTCTCTTGGTATGACAAATGCCTTCTATAAGATGGTATCAAATAGATACTTTAATAAAAATATATACACACAAATTCTCCCTTCATCATAAAGATGGCAATGAGGGGGGAAATTAAGGCTTTTCGAAAGAGACTTGGGCTCTGGAGGGAGCATTTTGAAAATGAATCATTGGAAACAATTCCATTATGAGGTAATTTTTTGCTGAAAATGATGTGTCATATATAAAAACTCCTATCTGCACATATTAAATTGGAAACTGAATTTTCCAATCCACCTAAAAATCTTCCACATGAGAAAATCCTGGCTGTGGGTTTTAAAACTAATCGTAAAAGGATAAAAAGCATCATCCCAATTAGTTTGCAGGGAAAGTCATCAGAGAAAACTTGAGATTTACTGGCCAAATTTAATCAAACGCCTTTGCATTATTGATGGATGAAATGGAAAAAATGAGTATCTAGATTTAATAAATGTAACCAATGATCTACTTATTCCCTTTGAACAAATATAATCTTTGTAAGAAACCTTTTTGAGATTTCACAGCCAGTAAAATCAAACACAGATCCAAGCTAACCTTGAAGACAGACCTTCAGATCTTTTTATCACAAAGTGTTAGGCTAAGACCTTCAAAAAAATTTGAAAGCATATTAAATCCCAACCACATTGCTCTGTACCAAGAGTAAAAAGGTTTGTATCATTAACAAATAAGATAAAATACAACATTATTTTTAAATGCTTTTTGTCTTTAACTTATCTGTTTTGCTTTATGTATAATGTAGTAGTACATGTGAATAGTTTATAAATAAAAAAAATACAAATGAATATATGTAAATATGTTTTCAATTGTTTTAATGACAAACATCATTAAAAATGTTCTGGAACCACTGCGAGAACTGATGAGGAGATGAAGCAACTGGGACCGCATTCAACTGCATCTTACCAGAAAGTTTAGAGGGTTTAAATTTCTTGTATAAAAGAAGCCTTGTTGCCAAAACCGGTTTGGCTCAGTGGATAGAGCGTCAGCCTGCGGACTGAGAGGTCCCGGGTTCGATTTCGGTCAAGGGCATGTACCTGGGTTGCGGGCACATCCCCAGTGGGGGATGTGCAAGAGGCAGCTGATCAATGTTTCTCTTTCATCGATGTTTCTAACTCTCTCTATCCCTCTCCCTTCCTCTCTGTGAAAAATCAATAAAATATATTTAAAAAAAAAAATAAAAGAAGCCTTGTTGTGAGAAGTCCCGGGCTAGAGCTTATGCAAGGTCCAAACTCCTATCTTTGCACAAAGCCTTATTTAACAAGGATTTGCGCTCATGCACACAGCATGGCTGCTGCAACGTTAGACATCATGTCCACATTCAGGCAGGAAGAAAAGGAAATGGTGAAGGAGAAAAAAGACAGAACCTACACATTCACTGAAGCCTTGGAGAGTTAACCCAGAGCTAAGCACCCAGGAGAAAAATCTAGGGAGGTCAACTAAGGCTCTTACTATACTGTACATACATCAAAGGCAGACAACAGAGGCTGAGAGTTGGGCGTCACTGAGATTTACTATAGAGAATTGAGCAGAAAGCCTCATTGCTAGATGTCTGCATTCGCATTGAGGGGTCAGGATAAGCCTTGACCTAGAGTTGGGCTAGGGCAGCTGTGCCATAGGGTCCTCCCCAGGCAACAGCCTGGAGCACAGGCTCTGGAAACGTGAAGTCAGCACTTCTCTGGAAAGAGTCATCAGTTCAATGCAGAAAAAAAAAACATGGGAAGGAAAAGCTAAATTAATTTATCATAAGTCCCACTCCCTCTCACATTTTTTAACCCATTAACTCAGTTTTGCAAACAATAGTACATCAGAGCATCCATTCACAAGCCAGCTGTGTGCCTACTTCAAGATATTCTTGGGGAAAACCCTGATTGGAACTGCTGAAAATTAATCTATGAATACTCCCATTCATTCACCCATGTAAAGCAACCTCAATGATTTTAGGCTATGACAGGCAACCCAAACAAAGAAATAAATACAGAATGTCCACAGGTTAGAATGGCAGCCAAGTTCTCTCTGGGATAATTTTATTCTGACAAGTTATCCTGATTTGTATTCTGCCTGATTTTCTCAGACAGAGCATTTTTGAGATTTTTTGCTCTGCAATATTTAGAATCAGCTACTTTATTAAAACAACAGAAATAGTAACATTTAAGGCCGAGATTATACACTGAGTGGCCAGATTATTATGACCGGCCAGATTATTATGACCACCCCATCAGTACAATGAAGTGAATTAGTTATGCAATTAATAATAATAATAAAACCTTGAGAGTATTTGCTTAGGAAGTTTTCAATATTCAGTATTTTTGGAAGTGTCAATGAAGAACTGATGGGGTGGTCATAATAATGTGGCCACTCAGTGTATCTCTCTCACAACAGTGTGTCCAGGCTATTTTATATTGCTCAAGACTCAAAAGCCTTGTGCGTTACTCATTTCCTCCAAACAGGGCGTGTGATAAATTACTGCTGAGATGCACCCGCTTAGAGCAAGACAGTTCATATTTACTTTGACGAATGATTTCTTCTCAGAGAGTTTGTTTTTGTTAAGGTCACTGTTATGGGCACTGATGACCCTCCTTGTAATAATGTTTATTCTTTACCCTCCTGCACACTAACCTGCATAAAGCTCCATCCTATAACCTGAAACAGAAATAGAACTTCCCCTCTTGGGTTTTACACTCTGAGGACGATCGCTCTGGAAGAACTAGCGTGTTTGGGGTGCCCCAATACATGGTGCAAGTCCCCCTTCAGCCCGCAGGAGCCCTCCCTGCTGCTCCGAGACATCATTCCATTGCTCACCTCCTTTCCCTCTCATTCTGAAATTCTTTCCTGGTTTTAAAAATCTCCTCCTGAATCCTACATACCCCGGCATGTATGAGATGGTCTATCTCATTCTCTTCGTGCCAAGAGAGTAGATAATTTATACTGTCTTCACCTCTCAACTCCCATTCTCTTAACTCACCATAGCTCCTGGTCCATCACCCAGTGCCTACTGAGCCAGACACTTCTGCAGAAGGTATCTGTGGACACCTAACTCCTCTGTGCCCCCCAGGAGCACAAAGGTGGGCTCTCCTTCCTCATCCAGTTCTCCATCCTTCAGCCCTTCTCCAGTTCCATATCCATTTCACACTCCTCCTTCCCAATCCTGACTTTGTGGTCAGCCTATTCAATACTCTCCCTCCCTTCTTAGAGTCCTCCTTTGTTTCTCACTTCCATAATTCTGATCCCCATGCCTTAAAGGACCCGTGGGCCTTTTTGTATCTTCATCTTTCTCCAGTTGCCCACTTAATTGACATCCTATTTCCTGTGTAGTTTACCAACTTCAGCCTTCATGCCTTTGCTCAGGGCACCACTTCTGCTAGCAGTACCTTTAGTCCCTGCCACAGCACAGTCACCTGTGCCTGCCACCTGTTCTTAGAAATATGAAGAACCTCAGACCAATCAACATCCTATAACAGAGATTTACAATTTCTCCCTAATGCTTGAGTATATAATCCTTGTCTCCTGTTTCTTTTATGATTATCTTTAATGCTGCATGCCTAAGTTTAGGGACTAGGGTGTGCAAATACACACATATGCAAACACAATAGGAACTCAGGTGATTAATTGATTCTGATTCAGATCTTTTGTAAAAAACAAAATAGTCATTCCCAGGAAGCCACTGTCCACCCTCAGCCATCTCCACTAGCCCCTTGTCCATATCTCTATCACAATAGAGCTGACCACATGGCAACACAGCTAATTGTCTGCCTTCTCCGATCCCCAGGAAACTCCTAGGAAACCAGAATGGAATCGGATTTAGCTCTGCATCGCCAGCACCTCCCATAGTGCCCGAGAGAGAGTAGGGGCTGAGTAAGTATTTGTTGCACATAGAAACGAGTTTTGAGATGGAAGATTCAAACCAAGTTATAAACAACATCCAGGATAAAATTGAAATCTGGTGGGGAAGGAAGTTGTGCAATAATGATACTGTGAAGGATCAAATTATAAAATTCCTAGGACCAATAAGAGCTGTTTCATGTATGTTTTAAAGGCAAATCTCATCATTATGAACAATATATGGTGAGCCTAAAGAGAACAGGAGAGGACATCTTAAGAAACATTTCCATTTTATGGGCAATAGTCAAACATAAAACTCAAGTTCTAATATATATACATCCATTTATTCAGGAAATTGTTAATAAGTACCATGTGTGACAGGTACCCAGTCAAACACTGGGGTTACAAAAGTGATGGTCCCTGTACTCGCGGAACCTGCTATAGTCAGTGAGGAAAATAGACATTAACAAACTAGAAGTAGGGAAAATAAACATGTTATTGCACATGGTGGCAAATGCTATGAAGAAAAAATAAAGGACATGATGAGCCTACATACAGGAGAACCTGAACAAAATAATACCTGATAGGGGAGAAAATAAGTTTTTAAAAACAGGCAGGAAAAAAGCCTTCCCTGGATCAGTACCTTAAAAAGTCATCATGGCCCTAACCGGTTTGGCTCAGTGGATAGAGCATCGGCCTGCAGACTGAAGGGTCCCAGGTTTGATTCCAGTCAAGGGCATGTACCTTGGTTGCAGGCACATCCCCAGCAGGGGGTGTGCAGGAGGCAGCTGATCGATGTTTCTCTCTCATTGATGTTTGTAACTCTCTATCCGTCTCCCTTCCTCTCTGTAAAAAATCAATAAAATATATATTTTTTAAAAAGTCATCACATTGCCCTACTGTGTCCTCCAATTGTCTGACAAAATAACCCCCACAGCCCACACTCCTGACAATGGGGTGCCCTGAAGATCATCTTCAGATCTGTTGTTTCTAAAGACTGTCATGGCCCTAACCGGTTTGGCTCAGTGGATAGAGCGTTGGCCTGTGGACTAAAGGGTCCCAGGTTCAATTCCGGTCAAGGGCATGTACCTTGGTTGCGGGCACATCCCCAGTAGGGGATGTGCAGGAGGCAGCTGATCGATGTTTCTCTCTCATCAATGTTTCTAACCCTCTATCCCTAGCCCTTCCTCTCTGTAAAAAATCAATAAAATATATTTTATAAATAAATAAATAAATAAATAAATAATAAAGACTGTCATGTAGCCCTCTTAATAAATGTGCCACAATGCCCTTAACAGCTTGCTTATTAACAGGCAACTGCTACTCTACTAAAATATCTATCAACCCATTTATCCTCCTTTTGATTTTTTCCTTTAAAGACAATTATGAAGAGTGGCCATGCTGGTTGAACAGTATATCTCCCCCCCGCCCACCTCCCCAGGATGTCCTGCAGCCTAGGACCCTGTGTGTGCAGGGCTGGAGTGCACCTCTGACCACAGCTCTGTCAAGCAGTACTTTTCATTGTCTTCTCTATTTTTGCTGGTTGCATAGACAAAAATCAGTACCTCATTCTTGTCTCGTCACTATGTTAAACAGTTTTCAAAAATTTATTTACTTTTTCTTTTTTTGTTCTTTCAAACAAGTTATTTACCTCTCTCAGCTTAATGTTCCTTATGTGTCAAACAGGGATCATAACAATACCCATCTGTGCAGTGTTGTTTAAGAATCAAATGAAATAAAGTTCTTAAAATGCTACGCCAAATATCTGCGAAATAGCAAACATTCAATCAATGATAACTGTTGTGTCAATCTATCCATTATCAATTTGGTTCTTCTAGATTTATAAGTACTAGTTATATTTTATGTAATAAACACTAACCTGGCAAAATGATTGAAAATATTTTCTCCCTCTCTACCATCTTCTTTATCTTAATTATGTTTGTTCTAGTTATATAGAAGCTTTTGTAAAATAAATAAATGTTGAAGGAGGGCCCATGGACCTCTAGTAATATTTCAGCTTTATTTCCTGGATTCTGTGACACCTATTTTGGTGGTTTCAAGTTTGATGGAGTGGGAGCTGGGGATGCCAGAGAGTTCATTCTGGTTTACAATCACTTCCTAAAATTGCCCAAAATGTGATTCTTAGAAAAGATGTTGGAGAGTATTTACCGTGCAAATGATTACTTTTGTGGTGACTCTTGAAACTGTTGTTCAGGAAAATACTCCCTGGCTTCGATTTGACCAGGCAACACCTGAAGGAGGTGACAATTCCCATGCTGAGGGCCTTCACTTTAATATGAGAAGTAGCTGATTTTTTCAAAGCCCAGTTTTAAGAACTGTAGCAACAAAAAGCTTTGGCAAGTAACTAGCTGAAGAAAGCCACTGCCCTGCATTTTACTTTTATTTACCAACTAAGAAGTCTAGATCCCCAATTTCAAGGCGTCTTTAGAGTTAATGCCATAATGTATGAAAGTCTTGATTTCATTAATAAGACCAGCATAATAAAAAGTGACAAAATTCTTCTAAATTCCTATGTGCTAAAACCTGAGCTTCACCCACACACCCACTCTCTGACCACTTCCTTCCCATCTTTCAGCTTGGATGGGGGGGTCTCTGCAGAACTGTCTACAGCAGTGATGGCGAATCTTTTGAGCTCGGCGTGTCAGCATTTTGAAAAACCCTAACTTAACTCTGGTGCCATGTCACATATAGAAATTTCTTAATATTTGCAACCATAGTAAAACAAAGACATATTTTTGATATTTATTTTATATATTTAAATACCATTTAACAAAGAAAAATCAACCAAAAGTCTGACACGCGTGTCATAGGTTCGCCATCACTGGTCTACATCCTAACTCTGCCTCCCCAGTTCTGGCCATGTGACTTGACTTTGATCTCTACCTCATCAGGCAAACATGTTCAAGACCTGGGAGTCTGAAGACTGTCACTCACTGACCGTGTCATATGTGGCAATCACTTAACCCTTTCCAGCCTCGGAGGGCCCAGCAGTAAAATGGAAATAATAATAACAGGCCATGCTTCTCTCCAACGGGTGTAGTGAGGATCAGAAGTATGCCTATTTCTCGATGCCAGACTTGACCCCAAGCGAGAAGTTAGCATCAGGAAGCTTCTTTAAAAAATAAAAATAGGCTCCTATTTCAGAAAGCAGATGGCATATAAGAATCTTCATGCTGCTGGTGGCCTGTGCCCATTTCAGATGCCTGGCCTAAATCTTAATCCTTAGCTGAGTTCCTGGAACTTTGTGGCCCAAACCTCCTACATTGGGCTGCTTGTCCTGCTGTTGCTCAGTGTGTTCACCTGGTTCGTGATCTCTGATCTTGAATTTTCTAGATATGACTCTGCTTCCCTGCTTGGTTTGGAGTTTCTTGACCTCAGCACTAATGACATTTGGGGGTAGATAATTCTTGTGGTGGGGGCCATCCTGTGTATTGTAGAATATTTAGCAGCATCCCTGGCCTCTACCCACTAGATACCAATAGCATCCTTGAATCGCATCAATCAAAAATGTTCCCAAATGTCTCCTAAGAAGAAAAATCGCTCCCCCATCGTCTGTTGAGAATGTTAGCTAACCCTCCTGAACTTGGCCTCTGGGCTACCTGATCTACAAACCATAGCTTATTAGCCATAATGTTTTAGGCAAATACTTCTTCTTTTCACCCTCCCTTAACGTCAAAAGCTTCAGTATCCAGGAAAAGGCTCTAACTCACAGCAAGTTGCTGTAAATATTCAAAATGTGCTGTCTTATTTTATCAGTCTAAGGGGTAAGCTGCCTGCTATGCAGCGGCAGTGCGAGAAGAATACAGCTGTGTCACATCTGGGCCTTCTGGTCTCCAGTAGCACCGCTGCTGTGAGGCCAACCACTGCAGTATTCTTCAAATGAGTCCATCCAAAGCACAGAAGGCCATGGAACAAAGATATCATGTGCTCATAGAGTTACAAACAGTTTTAGAGTCTACTTGCCTCGGTACCCCATCTTACCCTGAGTTTTAGAGAAGATAAACAGAGGTCTGTAGAGCCTAAATGGCATACGCAGTAGTCACAAAGCTATTTAGCAACTGAATTCAGACCAGAAGACTGTAACCTCATCACCTGCCACTCATTGCAGGCACAGCTGAATTAAGCACCCAACAGGTTGTGGATCCCATTCCCAGTGTCCTAGCTCATCCATTTCATTGTTTGGCACTGGCTTTTCTATTTGCACCTCCTGTTTTGCACTATTAAACATGTCACTGTATACTTATATTTCCCCACCAGACAAATAAAAAAGTGAAGCTGATAGAAAAGCATTAAACCACTATATCAGGAAATGAGAAAGGAACCAACAAGAAGAGAGAAAGAGAGGGGGAGAGGAGGAAGGGAGAGGGGCACATTTATGAGCACAAACTAAACATTTCAAACAAATTATCTCAGTTCTCAACGTGATCCTATACATACATTTGAATACTGGCTCCACCAATAAGCAACTAGGTGATCTTTGGTAAGTTACGTAAACACTGTGTGCCTCAGCTTCCTGATGTGTAAAGTAGGTATAATAACGGAACTGAGCTCTTTGTGTAGCTGTGGGAGTTAAATGACACTGTGGCTGGTACATAGTAAGCACTTCATAACTGTTAGTGATTACTGTTCTGTATTCTAGCAAGCGGCGTCTGTTTCACCTCCATGTTCAGGCCATTATGCTTTCAACCCCAGTCTGGCCATATAACCATAATTTTGAACAGCTCAATGGAAGCCCCTAGTTCCCTCTAGACTTTGCATTGGCTAATGCCTCCTGGGAACAAGTGACAAGGAAGACAAAGGTCACAGGGATAATCTTCCTGCTTTAGAGTGGCCCGCAGTTGCTTCTGAGCCAGAAATTCAAAATTCAGAGATGAATAAAATCTAGGGTTGCCCTGCAAGCAGCACACAGTGTTCATTTTGCAAATGTTTGCTGAGCTCCTACTCTGTGCCAGAATCTATAACAGCCTCCGAGGATCCAGGGAGGAAGGACAGCCCCTGATTTGGTGGTTATTACATTCTAGTGACAATAATCAAATAAGCAAAAACAAAACAAAAACAAACAAACAAAAAACCCAAAACATTCGTGATGAGTGCAAAGAAGAAAATAAAAGTAGACTTGACTGGCAGGGAGTGATGGCCGGGGGTGTGGCATGTAGAGTGGGTGGTCAGGGAGGGCCCCTCTGAGGAAGTAGCATCCCAGCTGGCACCTGGATGACAAGAAGCATCCAGCCAAGCGAAGGTCTGGGAGCACCACATGAGTCTACAGCCAACAAGGATCTGCACATGTGTGGTTCTTAATGCAGTTTTCTTCTTTGTGTCACTTGGGTTCATTTTCTCATTGGACTTGCCCTCCTGTTGGCTGCCATAGCAACCTGGACAGACCATTTTATTTTGCCCACCCAGTCACTCACCAGCCCACACTCGGCGCATACCCAATCCTAGCAACTAGTCATGGAAACATTATTTAGAAAACAATAGACTCCATAACTCTCTACATCGGCTCCAAGGACTATTCAGCTGTAACTGAAAATAAACCAGGCAGCCTGGTCCCAGGAGGAATTCTCAGTCATTGCCTCTCCTTCACACACAAAAAGCTCAAACCACTTTCTCCCTTGCTCTCAACAAAAGCCTCGGGTCAGCCAACCCAAATGACCCACAATCACCCCATCCGATACCAACAGTGTTTTTCTCTGCCTCTCTCCTCTGCAGTCAAACTTTCCTGGGCTCACGCTCTGGGTATATTTGCATTTGAGACAGGTCCTGATTTCAAATATTTCTGTAAGACACGTTTCCAGAAGTTGCAGCCTATGTTTGGTTTGTTTCTACTCATCTGTGGTATCTAATTTAAGTTCTTTCATTCAAGCAATAAACAGGCTACTTCCATGTTTAATGAGCCATGTAGGACCAAAATAAGTTATCACCCTGTTTCTCTCCCAGAAAATGAGTTCAGGGGAGGCCTGTTTACATTTGTTCACCTCTCACTGGAATGTAGCTTGGAAAATGCAATCTTACATCTTTAACAATAATTCAGAACCATCTCTTTTGGCCTGGACATTCTTTCTGTGTATCTTTGCAATCATTTCCTGATGACCTTCTGTTTGTATTCTAAAGGAGAGCTAAAGAATTAAACAAATAAAAAATATGATCAAGTCTACCACATGACCTAATCATTTTCTCAGTACTGAAGTTGAAGTATTGGTTTAAGTATATCATTAGAATGGAGAGGGAAGGAGGGAAGGTGGGAGGAAAAGAGAGAGTGGGAGAAAGAGAGAGAGAGAGAGAGAGAGAGAGAGAGAGAGAGAGAGAGAGAGACTGGCTGTCATACCTAAATAGAGGCCAGGGATTGTATTCTGACTGACCTGACGCTCCCTGGAGTGCTGTGCTCATTTCTGGGCTGGACAAAGCCCACCTTAGAGGACTGTGGAGGACACTGGATAGGAGCACAGAGGGAAGATGACCGAAGCCTGAAAGAAGAGACTGGCGAGGATGAGCAGGTATTATGTGGCCTGGAGGGAAGGCGGCAGAACATCCATTTGCACACCAGCAGCACAGGAACTACTAACTGCCTTAAAACCAGATGTCAGTGGTCCAATTATCTCCCAATTTTTGTCCCAGGCAATGGCTTGCTACTGACGCAGCTATACAAGCGTCCTCAGTTTAAAACGCTTTGGCCAGCTGCTATGCCGCAGGGGTGAGTGCACCGCTGAGCGATGTTTCACCCCCACAGCCCAAAGGTAAATGGTCACAAAAATCCAATAGTGGGGGAGGGGGAAGGATCATGATTTCAGTATGAAATTCTTGACTGTAAGGAGACATAAGCTCACAGACAAAGTTTCTAAAGCACTGGATGTATACATGCAATAAGGAAGCAAGGTGGCTTACAAATGGTAGGGTGCGAAATTCAATGCCTAATGGACTACAGCTAAGTGGCTGTCCTAATTCTGCCAAATATTCTATTATTCAACCTCCTCGGGTTTTACCACAGCTCAATATTTGAGCAACCGGATAATGATGAACTTTAGGATATTTAGCCCCTTTGAGGTCCCCAGATGAGCTTCTTATTTCTCATCCTTTCTTTCCAAGAGGCTGGCAACTACCCAGCAATCCATCCTTTGTTCGCTAATACTTTAGAGAGCTTCTATAACACAAGGTACTGTGTTGGGAGGGATTCAAAGAGCAATCAGATGTGCTCTCTTAAGCAGCCTGTGATCTGGCAGAAGGAGAGTGACAATATTTACTACTCATGACAAGCCTGGGCCCTTGCACATCATCACTCTTCTCCCTTGTACTCATCTCCTGGGAACCACCATTTGACTCTCTGTTTTTTACAGGTTTAACTTACTTAGATTCCACATATAAGTGATACCATACAGTATTTGTTTTTTCTCTGACTTATCTCAGCAAAATGGCTCGTGTTCAGTCTGAAGTGTGATTTTCAGTAAATTCGGAAATGGATTTAACTGGGACACAGTCACCCAAACAGGTTAGCCAAGGAGTGAGCCACTGTGAGGCCGCTCTGCGAGCCCAGCCGTCTGCCCAGCAGCACAGCTGTCACAGGGCCTGCCTGAAGGCATTACAGAGAGTCCGGATCAATGCGGCTAATGCCACCTGGAAAGCAATCCAGCTACATCGGAAATCAGTCTGAATTTTTAAGTGGCCAGACATCGTCAGTGCCAACATTGAAGATGTTTTGTGCTGACTCTTCAAGTGCATGATGTAAGAAAAGGATCAAACAGCAAGCCACAAGGCAACCAACCCAGCCCTCTCACCCAGAGTCTGCAACACTAGCATCCGCTCCTAAAGCCAAGGAAGCTCAGAGAGTTCTCTGGCCCAGGCAGCGATGCGGGGAAGTGTGAAATAAGGACTGAGGAGCCCAGGGGACTGTAGTCCAGCGACAGAAGGTAGTCGGGACAGCATCGTGGGGAAGGACCCCAACAGGGTGACAAGTGCCTAAGGACAAGTCCCAGTTCTGCCTCCTAGAGGTCCTGCCTCTGAACAAATAATTTATCCATTTCCAGGCTCTTTTTCTTCATCTTTAAAATCAGAGAATTGCACCAGGTCACCTCTGAGCCCCTTCCTAAGGGCCAGATCACTGGTGTTGGAATAACATCTCTGGCCCTCGCTACCAGTGTGACCTGTCGGCCTCATTTCTGTAATAATGAACCTGGTTGACAGGGTGGCTGTAATGAATAAATGAATTAACATATATAAGGCCCTTAGAACAGTGCCTGGCATGTAGTAAAGGGCTAAATAATTACTATCTATTTTTATTATTACTATTGTTAATCAAAGTGGAAGACACAGAAGCAACACTTAGAACTCTCAGCCCTGTGTCCTGGACCAGTTCACAAAGAGATACATGTATATTTAAATCAGTTTCCCAATGAGCATGGATTTAAAAACAAAAGTTAAAGGTATGGGTTATAAATAAACAGAAAAATGATAAATTATTACTTTGCAAATTTCTTGATGTTAGGAAAAAACCAATCCTCTGCCCCTACACTTAAAAGGAGGGCCACACTGCTTTGACCCAGCCAGCACACCGCCCACCCTCTGGGGCACAGACATGACCCCTCTGTCGAGGTGTTTCGAGACAACATTTTCCTGGCGTCACACTGACAATCTCTGTACACTCTGGGAATCTGACTTTGAGAGTCACAGTGCAGAGCAGAGATGGGAAAAATTATAATATGAAATTAGGGTTATAGGATCAGAAAAGGTTCATTATTTTTATCTATAAATATAAATAATTATATTTTCATAACGATAAAATTATATTTGCACTTCAATTTATCTATGAATAACTGATAAACGATCATTTATAATGATCTATAATAAAGTATAGACAATTTAGATACCTTATTTCTCCTCATCTATATATATAAAAGGCTAATATGCAAAGTGTCCCCTCGGAAGTTCGACTGGAAGACTGGGAGTTCAATTGCTCCCTATGATGTGCACTCACCACCAGGGGGTGGCACGGGACAAAGGAAGGCCCCAGCCAGCAGCCAGAAGGCCCCGATTGGCCCTGATTGCTGGCCTGGCCTAGGGACCCTACCCGTGCATGAATTTCATGCACCGGGCCTCCAGTTTATCTATAAATTCCTAGAGCCTAGAAATGGCCATTGACTCCACTTCCTCACTTTTCCCTTCACTCCCCTGATAACATGGGGAGTCAAGAAAAGAACTATATGGAGCAAATCAAGACTGCACTTTAAAAAGATTGCACATCGTCAAGTGTCTTTAAAATTGAGGTACACGGAGCATGTCTGGAAGAGAATATGACAAAGGGCCTCAGGAGAAAAATAATAAGACCTCTGGGTAACTGCCGAACTGAAGCTTGAACAAATATTTTCTCAGAAGTAGAGCCCACAAATCTAGAGAAACAGCTCATAACTCAGAGATTTTTCTGAAAATGAAAGATTTATAACCACATGGTTTCAAATGGGAGATATTAGTCAAAGAGGGACGAAAAGAATGAAAAAGAATATAGTAAATATTGACTGTCTCATGGTGAGTGACAAATATCCAAAGTAGTAATGTAAAAAACTTAATTATAGGAATACATTAAATAATAGTGAAAAGGCTAATGACATGATTTATACATCAGTTTTAGATAATATGCATTCTCTGATAAGTAATATGGTAACTTCCATTTATTCAGAGCACAGAAAATAGAAAGACATGTTTGCTCCCCAAAAGAATATGCTAGCTCTGAAATATTGCAAGATTCTCCTAAATAATATTTCAGAATTTTCCTTTTATTTAAAAAGTTATTTCATTAAGAAGAACCAAGAGGACAAACACTACCAAATTTCAAAACTTATAATAAAGCTACAATAATCAAGACAGTGTAGTATTAGCTGAAAGGCAAATAGATACATCAATGGAATAAAATAGAGAGGCCAGAAATAGAACCCACACATATATGAACAACGTATTTTCAGGAAGCACAATTCAGTGAAGAAGAGTCTTTCAAAAATGGTGCCAGAAAAACTGGATATCCAAATGCAAAAGAAAAAAAAAAGTGGGGAACTTCTATACATATTCCACACCCTATGCAAAAATTAACTCAAAATGAATCAGAGACCTATATGTAAAACCTGAAATTATAAACCTCCCAGAAGAAAACCTTGAGTTAGGCAAAGATTTCTTAGATACAACACCAAATTCCATAAAAGACAGCAATCCATAAAAGAGCAAATCAATAAATTGAACTTGATAAAAAAAATTTCTGCTTTTAAATAAAACCTGTTAAAAGAATGAAAAGACAAACACAGGCTGAGAAAATATTTGCAAATCACATCTGATAAGACACATGTACAGAATATATAGTGCACTCAAAAATCCTATGTAATAAAAGGCTAATATACAAATTGTCCCCTCAGGAGTTTGACCGCTCGCTATGATGTGCGCTGACCACCAGGGGGCGGCAAAGAATGAAGGAAAGCCCTATCTGGTGGCCTGCAGCTGGGTAAGGAAGGCCCCAGCCAGCAGCTAGGGGAAGGAAGGCCCCAATCGGCCCTGATCCCCGCCAGGCCTTGGGACCTTATCCATGCATGAATTTCATGCACTGGGCCTCTAGTCTATAATAAGAAAAATAATCTAATAACACAGGCAAAATTGAACAAATACTTCACCAAAGAAGATATATGGGTGGCAAACACGCATGGAAAAGATGCTCAACATCATGAGTCATTAGGTAAATCAATTAAAAGCCAATAAAATATCACTACACACCTATTATAAATTAAAAAGACTGATACCGAATGTTGATGAAGACACAGAGGGACTGGAATGCTCATATACTGGTGATGAGGATGTAAAATAGTACAATCACTTAAAAAAACACACAGGCAATCTCATATAGTGCTTCTGGAAATACATTTTAGTCCAACCTTTCTGAAAGAAATCTGACCATTTGTATCAAAAGCTTTAAGAATGCTCACATCTTCTGACCCAGAACTTCCACTTGCAGGAAATCATCCCAAGGAAATAACCAAAATCAGTGCACAAAAATGTAAATACAAGGAAGAATGTTCAAAATCAAGAAGTATTATAGTGGGGGGAAAATGATGAAAACTAAAAGGCTCAATGATAGGGAACTTGATCTTGTAGGACATCTGTAAGATGGAATACTAAGCAGACTTTAAAATTATTTTTATTGATTTCAGAGAGGAAGGGAGAAGGAGAGAGAGAGAGAAACATCAATGATGAGAGAGAATCATTGATTGGCTGTCTCCTGCACACGCCACACTGGGGATCGAGCCCGCAACCCGGGCATGTGCCTTTGACCAGAATCGAACTTCAGTCGCAGGCCGATGCTCTACCCACTGAGCCAAACCAGTTAGGGCAGACTTTAAAATTATTGAAGAATAATGATATCAGAAGATGTTGAAAATAGCCATAAAGTAAAAAACAACAACAAAAAACCAAGACAGCATACAGTATGTAAATGATGATCCCAGATGTTTTTGGCATGTGTGTGTGTGTGTGTGTATGTGTGTGTGTGTGTGTGTGTGTGTATACACAAAAAAAATATTAGTTTGTCTACTGAAGTTCTCCAGGGCAAATAACTGTGGACACCACATTTGTAAGATTTAATTCCATGTGAAAGCTGAGAGGGTGCAAAAAAAATCAGATGTAAAATTTTGGTCATTGTAGACATACATGATTGATGATATTAAGATAATTGAAATATAGCTATGCTTCTGACCTGGAAAGTCTCAGAATCTGTCTTTGCTTGTCTCAAGTATTTCCACTTCACTCTGGAATGGTCCAGCTTGGTTTATTTAGCCCTTTCCACCAACTCTGTGGTGCAATATATATTACTAAAGTGTAATGAGGAAGCAGCATCAGACAAAAATAAAGAGAAGCTTTCTCCAGACTAGTTTACCAGCAAAATCTTCCAGATTTCTCATTGAAATTCCTCATTATGATTTAAAAAAAAAAGACTTGAAAATAATCAACAGAATTAGATTATCAAGCAAATTCATTTGAATAGATAATATTTAGGTGGTTTTTTGTGTTTTTTGGTGGTTTCGTTTTTGTTTTTTTTTGCTTTCTGCCATTTTTTTTCATGTTTCTAACAAGTATGTGCAGATGAAACTTGGTTAAAGTATAAGTCAAAGTTTTATATGTATATTTATTTCTATAAAAATCCTTTCTGATTACAGGAACCCTGTTCTTCCTCTAAGAATGTTTAAAACACACATTAGCTTGTCTTTAGCTTTAGCCCATAAAATACATTATGATTTCCTTTCATTACTAGTATTACTAAAATTATTGCTATTTCAAAGTAATGCCTGCTTATGGAAACCTGTTAAACAACTCGAAGAAACATAAAGAAGTAAAAATCTTCCTCCTTCCACCCAAATCCCACTCTCCTGAGGATCCAAGTTTTACTGTTTAGCTGTTATGCTTTGGCATGCCCTAAACCACTTTCATTTTACAGGCTTAAAAAAGCAAAAGTGCAGATCAGTAGCAAAATGTAGTGTGGTTTGCAAAGTCTCAGTCTACAAACATAATAAAATCAGTAGAAATGTATCAGAAGTGATTCAAAATCTTTACTAATTCCTATTCTGAAGCAAGAAATCTTCTCCATAAATTAAGTCTAAAAACTCAATAAATTCAGTTTGACCTACAGGGAAAACTCAGCTTTTCTTCCCCTCCCTCTAATACATATAATTAATTTTAGATAATGAATTTACATTGTAATATTCTCATTCATATAAAAAATAACTGAGAATCTGTTTTCAGTGTTAAACATGCGGGAGGGGCCATTAATTGGTTCTCTTCTGCCTTGTAAACTTAACCTTTTCTAAGATGACTTGATTTAGTGATATTCTATAATTTAACTTTCTATCTTTTGCTTTTTAAAAATATACATATATACATATACTTTTACTGATTTCAGAGAGGAAGGGAGAGGGGGAGAGAGAGACATAAAAACATCAGTAATGAGAGAATCATTGATTGGTTGCCTCCAGCAAGCCCCCCATTGGGGATCGAGCCCACAACCTGTGGATGTGCCCAAACTTGACAAAATGGGTATCCAGAATAGTTTCTAACCCCCCCTACTTTCAGCCTTTGGAACCCACTGCACGCTTTGCACGTCCATTTAATATGGTTCTACTCCTTCGGATTCGACTTCACTCCAGGAAAGGCCCTTCCCAGTCACTGGGACGAGACTTGGACTCAGCAGATTTTTACTGACAGCGATATTGGTTGTTCGTGAGCTCACCTAAGCACTGTCTCCATTTTCTCATCCTTAGAATAACTGCACTGATTGACTTCACAAAGTTGTTGAAGTCAATAAACTGGAAACCACCCTCCACTCTCTACCTTCAATTGCATAGCACAGACTTTCAAGTCAGCCTGACTAGCTCTACCCTTTTCCAGCTCTGGTATCTTGGGCTCATCGTATCCTCTCTGTGCCTCAATTACCTCACCTGCAAATTGGAAATAATAAAGTATTGCAAAATATGGTGGTTGTAAAGGTTAATTGTGATAATATTTGGACCCAGCAATCCCACTTCTGGGAACATATGCAAAGAAAATATCTCAAAGAGATGTCTGCACTCCTATATTCATTGCAGTATTAGTCACAGTAGCCAAGATATGGAAACAACCAGTGTCCATCGACAGATGAGTGAATACAGAAAATGTGGTGTGTATAAAGATGGGATATTATTAAGCCTTAAAAGGAAGGAAACCCTGCCATTTGTGACAACATGGATGAAGCTGGAGGGCATTATGCTAAGTGAAATAAGCCAGACACAGAAAGAAAAAAACTACATGATCACACTTATATCTAAAAGAAGTCGAACTCATAGAAACAGAGAGAATAAGAGTGGTTACCAGAAGCTATGGGTTACAGGAAATGGGGAAATGTTGGTCAGTGGGCACAAAGTAATAAAGATAAAGGAAAAAAGTGACAACATTTGAAAAGCACTTAATATATAGTATGAGATCAGTAAATGTTGGCTATCTTAAATGTTATATCGCTTCAGTCTTGTATTTATTTTCATAATAAATACAAATCTAAAATATTCTTCCATCTCCAGGCTTCAAAGCATTCACCAGTATCCCTCTGTGATCCCTCTTCCATGGGCTTGCTCTTTTGAGACACCTTATTAATAATATTTCCACTGACTAGATAAATTTTTCAATGAGAAAGAAACCAATCCTGTAGCCTCTTGAAGCCAATCTCTTTCTTTAGAAGCATTTGATGATAAATCACATGGAACTTTCACTAAGTCCTTAGCACAGATTTTTTTCCATGTCATTAATAAAGGTACTTTGCACCAGCAATGACTATATGGAGAGAATTATTGAACTAAATATTAAATACCATCAGGGACATTTAAGCGTCTGGCATTCTTAAGAGGATGTCTTTGCTCCACCTCTTCCTATATGTGACCAAGTTACTTACCTTTTTGGGCCTGTTTTCTCATTGATCTAAAAAGTCTAGGTAATAATTCATACTTCATAAATCAGATGTAAAAATGAAATGGTTAAAAATGTTAAATGTTGATTCTAAGTAGAGTTTGATAAGTTAAGGATATTAGCTGTATAGCAACCTTTAAAATAATAGCTAAAATGACAACAAAAGGAATAAAACAAATATTAATATATTTCTGATTAACTCAAAAGAGGGCAAAAACCAAAATAACAGAAGACCAAAAACCAGATGAGACCCATAAAAATTTTTCAATAGATTTAAGCCCAACTACATGAATAATAATATAAGTAACTAAACATTCCAATTAAAAAGAAGAGATCATCTGATTGGATAAAACAGCAAGATGGTATGCTGTCTGTAAGAGACATGCTTTATAAAGATTTAGATAGATTGAAAGCTGGAGTAGACAAAGATATACATGCAAACAATAAGCATAAGAAAGCAAGTAAATGAGATATACTTCAAAATAAGAATAGTTTTATAACTATGCATGAATCAACTTATCAGAAAGACATACCATTCATAGATGTGCATGCATCTCATAACAGAACTTCAAGTATATGAAGCCAAAACTGAGAAAATTAAGGGGATAAACATTAAAATCCACAACCATAATTGGAGACTTAAAAATCCCTTTCAGGAATGGTTAAAATAAGTACATAAAAACAATAAAGATCTAGAACAGCCTTCCTGAACTAGAATTTTAAGCACTTAAGAAATAATTTGATAAATCATTGATTTGAGAAATGTGTAAGAAATTTAAGCACCTAAAAATTATTTGAAAAAAATATTTTTTTCAATGTTCCCAAAGTTGGTACATAATTAGCACCATTCTAGATCCATAAAATAAATTCATTAGGCACTATTGCTTAATTATCTGCACAACCCTAGTTACAAAGAGTTAATAGAGAAGATATGAAAAATACTATTAACTTGATTTCATTGGCAGTTACAAAACGTTTACACCTAAAAATGGATTTGGATGGTAGTTACAAGGTTTTATACACTTTCAAAAACTCATCAACCTATACATTTAAAATGAGTGCATTTTATCATATGTAAATTATACCTTGATACATTTCAGTGAAAAAGAAAACCACTAGAAGATTCCACTACACATCTACTAGAATGGCTAAAATTAAAGAATATGACAATAAGTAGTGCTATTGAGGGTGTGGAACAACTAAAACTTTAATATATTGTTGATAGGAGTGCAGAGTGATATAACTGCTTCTAATAAAACTAAGTATAGGCCTATCCTATGCCTTCCCATTATACTCCTAGGTACATAATCAAGTGAAATATTTCCACCTGCCCACAAAATAATATGTTCAAAATTTTTCATAGCTGTAATCATAATAGCCAAAAATCAGGGTAGAACCCAAATGTGAATGGATAAACAAATTGTGATATATTCATATTGTAGAATATTGCACAGTAACACACAAAAAATAAATTCTCAATGAATGATTCCCAAAAGCATCTTAGCAAGCAAAAAAAAAAACCCACAAACAAACAAAAAAAGCCAGATACAAAATCATTCCCTTCGTATATGTTAAAAGACAGGCAAAATTGTTCTGTGGTGATAGAAGCTAGAATAATGGTTGCCTCTGGGAATGGGGGATTGACCAGGGAAGTGGTATGAATGAAGCCTTCTTGGATGATGGAAATGTTCTTTTTTGATCTGGGTGATGGTTACATCGATGTGTACTCACTGAGCTTTAAGAATAAGATCTGTTTACTTTTCTGTATGTAAATTACATCTCAGTATTTTTAAAAGATTAAATAATATAATTAGGTTAAATCACAGATCACCCTGACATGTGGATGATGTTTAATAAAGTATAGCTATTGTTGTTATTTTATCTTAAATACCTGTTAGTAACATCTGCTAAACATATGTAACTGTTCACGTTGAAAGCTAAGCTAAGACAGGAAAAGGAAGGCATGTGTGGTTTGAGAAGGGAATCTGTGAGTACAAAACACTGGAAGAAATGCAAAACTTGTAGACCCTGTGTCCTATAAATTGGTAAATTTCATAAAACGTTTATAAGTTACATAGCCGTTGGAGTTTTGTCACTAGTGTCATTTGTTTTCCAAGTCTTCCATTTAGAAAGCAACAATTATAGCAGAGTACTTTTTTACAAACATTTTAAAGGCACTAGGAAAAAAAAAGAGATTTATTTTAAGAAAATAAATGGGTTAAGATTTAGGTCGAAATCCCAAAATGATTTGTGTTTGTCCTTAATTTGCTCCAGGAAAAGGGCTGCTTTGAGAATCTCAGCATCCTCTTGGGACCCCCTTGCTCCCTGCCTCTTTGCAAGAATACAGGCTGGGTTAGCAATGGAGCGGTGAGACCTGCAGGGGCAAAAGAACAGGAAAGCGTGTGGGTGTTCTTGAAGGCACAATACCCAGGCCTTACTTATACACAGAACTTCATGGATGGAGGGGGCATGAAAAATAGATTGTAATAGTGGTCTGACTCTTCACATGAGAAGAAAAAGAAGAGTGTGATTATTATGTAGAAAAAGTGCTTTAAAATGGGAAATACAAAAGTAAAATAGGCAACATGCAGTGAAGAGGCACATGATGCCTTCTAAATGGAGTACCTGGAAATTTCAGGGCTTAGGTTTTTTTATTCTAGATGTCTTATTTTCTCCCCTGTACTCCACCAAAGAAAATTAGCCATACATTCATTTATCCTTTCATTCAATAAATATGTTTCGAACACTCTCACAGGCCAAGCATTGTTCTAAGACATGAACACACAATAATGAGACTCAAACAAAGCCTTCAGGGAACATATTTCCAGATATGAGAAATGAACCAGGTATTCACAAGTGAGTTGTCATCCCCGGGTGTCTGAATAGAGTTGCTGATACAATCCTTGGTTGCCTCACCATGTAATAAAAAAAAAAATTGGAAGTAAGTGAAGGTCAAAACCTCTGTTCTTGGAGAAATAACAACACTGTGAATGTGGAATGGGATAGAAATTTTAACAGAGTGGAGTAGGGGTAGGGGACCTCTTGAATTTGCAACCAGAGCCATCAAGTTCTTACACTAAGCCCCAGGGGGAGGGGAGGGGGTGGTATAGCTAATGTAAAGGGGAGGGGAGGTTCCAACAATTTCACTTAATATTTATGGATGCTAAATAATGAGATTATAAATATGCAATTGTGCAATCAATCTGTGTTCAATCAGTAGAACTAGTTCATACTTCTCCATATCATAAAGAGCTAATGAAGTAAAACTCTATTACCAAAGTAAAAATTTAATCACCTGATACATGAACTTGACATTGTAGATTCCCTGCATCAATTAAAAATTAAAAATTCAAAGGGTTCATACTTTGCATTTCTTGTTCAGTGTTTATAAAAGCACTAGCTTTGTGATTCCTAATGGTTTCTCTAGATCTGTATAATCAATACTGTGGATAACCATTACCTTAAAAACAAGATCAGCGAAATATGATTTGCAATGCAGTGCTATTATCTTTGAAAGTGTTTTACATTCATTCTCACTTCCTGTATCTGCATTCCACTTAACAGCATCACTATGCATCTGCATGTCCAAGCCAGAAACTGAAATAATGCTTGTCTCTTTCATTTTCAAGTTCTATCCACCGTACTTCATAAAAACTTCTCCATCCCAACCCCTCTCGCTCTCCATCACCATAGTTTTGGCCTCACCCTGTCTGACTGCTGTGGAGGCCTCTTAACTCACCTCCCACCCTTCGCCACGCTCCCACCACTCGAACCTTCCGTATTGCCAGTGCTTCTTAACACAAATTTGAGAGAGCATCTATCTCACCGAAAAAAACTGAAATGACTCTTTATTGTCAACAGAGAATAAAAGCTAATGTTCTTATACGCCATCCAACAGCTTTACGTCATTCACAGTACAGTCCCTATCCACTATCCCATTCTCCTTCCCCCTTCCCCAGCAGGATGTAGGCCCACATAAAACCACTTGTCATTTTCCCATCATTACAACTCTATTCATTTGCACTCACTGTACCCTCTCCCTAGAAGATTCTCCCCCACAATTTTCTAACATATGATATCTTTGGAGGCCCCCAAAAAGAAGTTATTTCAGGTAGCTGCCATGGACAATTCTATAGAGGACATACTAGAGGAGAAAAAAACTTTCCAGCATCATACCTACCTACACTATAGTAGATTAGGAACAGCAGTAGTTGGAACTATAAACATACAGTCGAAAAAGGCTCTAGATTTAAACATATGAACTTGGAGCAATTAATATATATAGATATAGATATAGATATAGATATAGATATAGATATAGATATAGATATAGATGATATAGATATAGATATAGATATAGATATAGATATAGATATAGATATAGATATAGAGTCTCTGTAACAACCTTGATGTCTGTAAGACACCAGCCAAGATTGGGTCATTATGGGCCATGAACCAGGTTGGATATAAAAAAAGGTCAGTAATGTTGCATAATGAGGATGATGGAAGAAAAGAAGCAGGACCAGAACCATGATATCTCCCCTACCCCTTCCTGGCTACAGGCTCACTAGTGCTTTTGTGAGGAAGGAGAAGCAACAGAATGATCTAAAGGATAAATCCTGGACCAGTTTTGCTTCTCTTCCTTCTTATTTTCCACTCTTGGCAGATATCACTCATTAATCCCATAATTTTTCTCATCTCAGCACCCATCTCTATGAGTTGGTGCACGCTCATAAACATGTACACACACGCACATGCACACAACACACATGCACACTCATCTGCTACTTGTTCCTGAGGTTCCCCAAGAGCACTACTCCCTAGTGTCTCGTATATTTCCCTCCAAGTAAGCATAATAGAAAAGGAAGAGTGAGTGTGCATCCCAAGGGCCTATGGATATAGCCCTGACTGTATAATGCAGGAAATTTATTGAAAGTCTCATATTTTAAAACTTCATGTGAATTTACTCCTTAATGCATCCATTTTACTTTGTAATAAAAACTAGTATTTTAAAAGGCTTACTATAGGAGAAAATTGACTTTGACTAGTGTGGCTTTGAGTGCCCTTGGTCCTTAGCCAGGTGTCTCCATCCCTGTTTGAGATTCACAGTCTGTCTGATTCTGAAAGCCATATGCATTCTCAGACAAGCAGTCACTTTGAGGAGGCTGCTTTTGCTTATGAACCAGGAATAATCTAGAGTCTTAAAGACAAATTCAAATAAAGAGCTATGTACCGCTTTGCCACCATTCTAGGAACCTAGAGTGATGGCAAAGAAAACACACACACACACACACACTCACACACACACACACACACACACACACACACACACACACAGGAATGACTCCTTTTTGAAAAAGCAAGAAGGAAGAAATAGGGTTTTAAGCAGTGCTGTTCTCTCTGAATAGTCTCCCTCAGGCCTTATCCTGCTAATTTCTCATCCTTTGACACTCAGTTCCAGAACCACTTCCAGCAAAAAGCTTTTCTAACCTTCCCTCTGTTAAGATGTTTGACATAGCATCATGTACATACTTCTATCATTATTTCTCCACAATAAAATACATTTATTTCTTTATTTTTCTCCTTCACTAGACTCGAAGTTTCTTGAGGAAAAAGCTTTTAGAAACGTTCTATCTACAACACTTAGCACAATGCCTGGCATGTAAGTGTAAAAGAATGAATAATTAGTTCCCATCTCATTACCACTGTCCACCATGAGCACAATACATTATAAAACATTTTTGTGTGCCAACAGTATTTTAAAGAGCATAATGATTCACAAGTGTTTCTATTTTGCTAATCAAAGAGATCTTCTGAGCATGCCATAAATATAGTAAGTGGAAAGTATTTTTAAGTTACCTGTTAACTTAGATCAGTAGTGTTTTGGTTTGCTCATATGGGCTCAGACAAGTTTTAGCTAAAGGTATAATGCCCCAATATTTAAAATGTATGTGTCATTTCAAAGTCATTCACAGGACTATTGCATAACAATTCCATGCTTTTACTGTAAAATCATGGAATCCTGAGACAAAAGGAATATAAAGCATATTTGAGATAATCTAGTTCAACCTCCCACCTGAAAAATAAGCCTTCTTTTAAATGTCCCTGAGAAGTGATCACAGTCTCTGCTTGAACCCTCCCAGGGGAGAACGCTCAACTTCATGCTACATTCCTTTTTTTTTGTATTATTGATTTCAGAGAGGAAGGGAGAGGGAGAGAGAGGTAGAAACTTCAACGATGAAAGAGAATCAAGAGCCCACAATCCAGGCATGTGCCCTGCCTGGGAATTGAAATGTGACCTCTTGGTTCATAGGTCAGCACTCAACTACTGAGCCACACGGGGTGGGGCATCTACATTCTTTTTGAGCAACTCGAACTCTTGACCCAACAGACTTTTCTTACCATATGAAGAAATAGCAGCATACATACGCAGGGCAGAGTAGTGAAGGGGGAAGCTGGCCCAGCCTACCCAGCCAGGCAATGAGGAAGGGAGCCCAATGGATTCTGACACTGAATCCATTTACACATCTCATAGAAAGACTTCCAGCCAGGACATCCATTTTACTTTGTAATAAAAAATAGTGTTTTAAAAGGCTTACTATTGTTGTGGCAGAAGGCATGGGAGAACGATCAGCCAGCACTCAGAGGGAGGAAAGTTTAACCTTTATTTCGCAGATCTGCTAGTCCAGGGGAATTCCGGATCCGAAGCCTGAAATGAACTCGTGGGGAGGCTCTGACCTATATCTCTCCTCCTGTGGCAGGTCCTGAGGGTCCCGGCAGCTCCGCCCAAGTCTTGGCAGGGCCTTGGGGGCATGCTCCACAGCTCTGCTCAAGTCAGCTATGGTGGGGCCCTGGGGTTAGGCTCTGGAGCTCTGCCCAAGCCAGTCAGCGGGGAAGTAAGACTACAGTTTTAACCAGGTACTGAACTAGGTTGCAAGCCCTCCCCCACCCCCCGCTCCCCCATTTTTCTTTTCACCATAGGAGAAAATTGACTTTGACTAGTGTGGCTTTAAGTGCCCTTGGTCCTTAGCCAGGTGTCTCCATCCCTGTTTGAGATTCACAGTCTGATTCTGAAAGCCATATGCATTCTCAGACAAGCAGTCACTTTGAGGAGGCTGCTTTTGCTTATGAACCAGGAATAATCTAGAGTCTTAAAGTCAAATTCAAATAAAGAGCTATGTACCGCTTTGCCACCATTCTAGGAACCCAAATCCACTGTTAAGCCCCATTTCACTGGAGCCTCTTTCATCTTAAGTAATTGCTCAGATTTCAAAAGGCTAGAATTGAATTGAAAAGACTGATGTCTTGCTTTCCACAAACTAATGACAGATTAATTGGCTATACCATTTCTACTATTAATAGAAAATGAAGCTCTATCTTGTAATGGTCACACCTCAATCAGCATCCCCTTTTTTTGAGGACAGAGCTGCCAGGTGAGCCACCAGGTGCTAAGAAGGAGGAACTGTTAATGGCAATTGTGTCAAACTAATCTTGGAGCAAACTACTGCATTTTATTATGTAAATTCTCAGGATAATTGAATGCCTTATCAAGGACATTCATCCAATTAATTTTTAAATGTTAACAAAATTAATATATCATCAGATAGTTTTAATCATAACTGCCTAGAATTGTTTTTTATTTTTTAAGTTAGCACTCTATTTTTAAAAGTTCAAAGTGGTTTGACATTTGAAAATTTTTTGCTGCTATTCTTATACAAATGGAAGCAAGAATTTACATTGCAATTGATTTAATATTGATCACATGAGTTATACATAAAAGAGTCAAATCCTACTTCTAAAATCTTTGAATAGTCATTGATTCACAAACTATTCTGTGAATAGTCTTATAAAATGTGTTATGATCCCAATATGGTATTAAGATCTTTTTATGTAATCACAGAAAATAAAAAGGAAATCATCAAATGATGAAATTCTGACACTGATTTAACCCTCTGCTAGGGATTATAGAGACTACTGGAAACACAACACCTATCTCAGGGAACAGTCTATAGAGGAGAAAGAAACATTAATGCACTCGGTACAATATGAACAAGGACATATAAGAAAATCATCATTGATGAAAGGATAGGAAGGACCCCAAATTCTTAGCTATTTTGTTTTGTTGTTGTTGTTAATCCTCACCCAAGGATATTTTTCCATTGATTTTTAGAGAGAGTGGAAGAGAGAGGGAGAGACAGAAAGAGAAAGATTGATGTGAGAGACACATTGGTTGGTTGCTTCCCACACATGCCCTGACCCAGGCTAGGAATCGAGCCTGCAACCGAGGTACATGCCCTTGACTGGAATTGAACCCAGAACCCTTCAGTCTGAGGAACAACATTCTATCCACTGAGCCAAACTGGCTAGGGCTTAACTGACTATTTTAATAGGACCCTAAGAAGACTGTGGTTTAAATAAACATTCTTGAAAATGCACCTGTGTTACCAGCTAGGCCTTGAACTCCAACATCTGGTCCCTCGTCCTGCTCAACCTAGTGGGATCTCAATGGAAGACTCCTTTCCATGTCTAGTTTATGTTGTGGCTGGAAACAAATAAACAGGATCATGAAAATGAGCTGTCACAACTACTCAGATTAACCAAATGATAGTGCAGTCTCTGCCATGTATTCAATAGGCCACAGGATCCTAAAGGTAATTTTAAAAGGTATATAAAATGTTTATCACAGTGCCTGGCTGCCTGTCACTAGGGGCTAAATAAATGTTAACTTCTTTCACTTTTACCTATTTCCTCTCTTTGTCTTAACTATCTCCGTTCCCCAATCAAAGCATAGAGTACATTTTTATATTGGAATATGGTAAAAGAAAAACCAGTTAATTCCCTGATGTTGCTCTCCAAACCACTGTATTTGTGAATCTCAATGCTAGTTGTGCAGAGGAGAAGACTTTAAAAATAATCTATACATATAAAAAGCCAGCAAGCAAAAGGGCATAATGACCATAGCGACTGGTTGCTATGACACCCACTGTGGCCAGCTAACAGCCTGATCAGGGGGTGGGGCTGGCCGGTCAACCTCATGGGCCCTCCTCCCTGCCATCCTGCCACTGATCGGACTCTCTCATCTGGATCAAGAGTGGGCCGATGGCCAAACGTCCCCTCCCTTCCCCCCAGCCAGCCCCACCTCCAATCAGCCCACCCCACCACAATAGGCCTGCAGCCCCTGCCCCCCCGTTGCAGCCCACCCCTGATCATACCCCTCACCCCAATAGGGGGCGGGGCTGGCCAGCCAACCTCCTGCAGCCCCTCCCCCTGCTGGCCACACCCCTGATAGGCCCCCACCACCCTGATCGGTCCGAAGCCCCTCCCCCTGACCAGCCCAGCCCCTGATCACCCCCCACCCAGATCAGGGGCAGGGCCGGCCAGCCCATGGCCCCTCCCCCAGGCTGCTGGCTCCCGATTGGCACTCCCACCCCATTCTGGGGCGGGGCTAGCCACTCCACCACCCAAAGCCCCTCCCCATGGCCGGTCCCACCCCCAATCAGCCTCCCAACCCCAACTGGGGGCAGGGCCCGCTGACCAATCGCCTGTGGCCCCTTCCCCCAGCCAGCCCAGCCCTGATCAGGCCCAATGGGGTGGGCCAGCCAGCCAACCTCCCACCATCTCCTCCTCCCAATAGGCCCAGCCCCCATCCACCCCAATTGGGGCCGGGCTGGCCGGACCCCACCAATACATGAATTTGTGCACTGGGCCTCTAGTCCCTTATATTTGAGGGGAAACCCTGAGCTAAATTATTCTCCATTTAGATAAAGTTAATGTGAGTCCTTTGGAAAATCTCCTGAGAGAGGAAGAAACATTTCGGCCCACATGGGCCTGACTCAGCCCATTGCTTGATTTCATTCAGCCTGGGGGTGAGAAAGCTCTGGGAAGCCCTCACAGAACACCCAGAGAACAGCTCCGACCTCTGACCCCCAGGGGATTGAAACAATTGTAAAGATGTGAATTACAATTTCACAGGGAAGTAAAGCCAAGAACCCTGATCTCACTCACTATAGATTCTAGAATTTAGGAAAACTTTGTTACCTACTTCTCTTTTCTTCTTTTGTTTTTTTATTGTTGTTGGTTTTTACAAATCCATTTAGACATAATACTAGAGGATTTGTGCACCAGTGGGGTCCCTCAGCCTGGCCTGCAGAGATCGGGCCAAAACCAGCTCTCCAATATCCCCCAAGAGGTCCCTGATTGCGAGAGGGTGGTTCTTGGGTGACCTACCCTGGAATCAGGCTCCCTCCTCTCTTCTCCCAATATTATGTCACTTACTCTGTATCTGTCTGGCTTCTTTCATCTCACTTTACCCTAAGTTTGGTGGTAACTGACAACTTGTGGACATTTAGCTGCAAAATGCAATTATTTAGCAAACAGGATTTACTTAGCCTGGAATCTAGTCAGCCTAGGGCAGGACCCTGCTCAATGTCAGGCTCACGTCCAGGGCCCTTCTGCCCAGGCAGAGTCCTGTGGTGGCGGGAACCTCCTTCTTCCCACCTGAGCTGCTTCTTTGCCTCCTTCCCTCCCCGGAGGTTGCTCGCTGGTGCTATTGTCCATCTGGAAGGAGGGAAGCTGCGGCCGGTTTCCCAGCTGAGAGTGGAAGTGGGAAAATTCACTGCCTTCACTGGAAATCGATATTAAGCGGATGGGCAGTGCGGGTGCCAGACATCGGGACCGCAGCCAGTAGGTCCTGCATGTCTCATCATTTAGCTAATCTAGTCCAAAAGTTTCTGTAAGGGCCAGACCCACAACCTCTGCAATGGGCTAGAGACCCAGTGGGGAGCCAGACCCGAAGTGGGGAGCCAATGGACTAGAGGGGTCCCAGCTTGTGAGAGGGTGGTCTCAGGTGATGCTTCTCGGAATTCGGGCTCCCCTTCTCTCTGGTTCCAGGTGCGTCACCCGAGAAACCGCAAGCTGCCAAGTCACTGCAACTCGGCAGCTCCTGCGTTGAGCGTCTGCCCCCCTGGTGGTCAGTGCGCATCATAGCTACCAGTCGGATGGCTGGGCGGTCAGCTGGTCAGCCAGTCACTTAGGCTTTTATATATATAATTTATTTTGCTTCCTTAAAAGGCCTCCTTCCCTCTGGGTACTTTTCCTTAACTCTCTTTCACCCTTTTTCATGTCTTCTTTTAATTCCCCTTTTTTTCTATTTGTGTCCATTCCTGGGGTGAAGCTTTCTCCCTCCCGCCCCATTCCTCCCCGTTGCCCCTCTCTTCTCCACCTTCACCTCTCTCCTTTGTGTCTCTTCTCCTGTCTCTCCAGCTAAGTATCCTCCTAAAACTCCCTTCTCTCTCTGGAAGATAAAGCTGATAGTTACCATAACCTGATAGTTACCTTGTAAGACAGTTTTATTTTTCCTTATGGTGCAGGCAGTGTGGTGCAATAGAGAAAGCATGAGACTTGAGAGTCTGGGTTCTTGTGATCCACCTATGTACCAACTTCCCCTTTTATGAACTGAAAGTTACGTTTCACAAGATATTATACAATAGATCATATCAATCCAATTCAATATCCAAAAGACATTTTCACACGAATGATCACAGTGGAAATACAATCATTAAATGTTAAGTTGACCTTGATGTCCCCTACCTGCAGAATGAAAGAGCTTTTGTTATTGACCAATTGATAACGGTTCCTTTTAAGAACCAATGTTCTTGGGAATTATTATAATGGTTAAATACTAGTAAGCACCAAGCACAGAGCAGATCGCTACACTTAAAAAAGAAAAAAAGGAAAACACCAATAGCCTTGAGGGACAACCACCAATAGTTCCCTGCTCCTGACACATGTTTACCTTCAAGACAGGATACTTCTGGGCCTTAATTCTCTAAACAGCACATCACCTCTCTTTAAAAGTATTTTTTAATTCCTCAACATTATTCATACAAACAGAACCAATTCTTACTTCTAAGACTTCTGGTATGTAAACATCCAAATTATAAACAGGAACTGCTGGGCCTTTAAAAGATTATACAATTTCTGGGAAATACTACTAGGTGTTTGTTCTTTCCCACACTTCTGGGAAATAAAATAGAAGCACGTCTCTAATGCCATGGATCCAATTTAAAAAATAACTCACACAAATTCAGTTCTGATAATGTAAACATACTGGGTTGCAATTTACTCTTGTATTATTAATAACAAAAGGTTGCTAAACAGATTAATAGTATGCTAAGTAGCGGCAACTCCAAAGTTTCTATATATAAATGCGCTTAGAGGCCACAGTCTGGTTGGAATAGAAGCCAGTGGATTTACTTTGAAACTGACTTTGTATAGGAAGCCCTCTGTCTTTACTTTGATGATGTGTTCATACATAAATCAGAGTAGTATAGATTTTTAAAAATTATAGTATGCACACTTTACATAAAATTGAAAAAAACATGAATTGTCCACATCAGGTGTTATTTGTTTACTTACTTATTTATATATTTACTTATTTACTGTGGCTCTAGATGGCTGATAGGGATTACAGGGAGAATTAATATGTTCCCCACCCCAAGCATCTCCTGATAATAACAGTTAGTGGATGTTGTAACAACTGGTTCCAAAAATTTTAGCAATGACTAAAGTGTACACAGAAATGTATTGTGAATAGACACATCACTTCTCTGGACACTAAAAGTTCTCAAAGACCCACCATTTAGCTCTTCCCAGAGTTGAGACTAGCAACTGGCCATTGGAAGAGCTGAGACTGGGATCGATACATGTCTCCAAGTCCATACACATTCTCCCACTTCACGATAGCCAGTTTGGAAGAAGCCTGGCTCAGAAACACTTCGAGGGCCAAAAATTCCATTACAGTATATTCTTGAAACTAACAAAATAGCATTTATAGAATGTAGACTTTTTCCTCAATTTAGACTGATAGTATGACTGTATTGTTATTTTGCTGCATTTATTTTTATATCCTGGTTATGTATTTAAGTGTCACCTACTCTACCACATACCTGTGTGTATGCAAACACACACATATAATAAACACTTAACAAATATTTGTTAAATAAACAAATAAATGATTCAGTGAGATTTTATTGAACCATAAAACTATCACCCCTGTGTAAACAGCAATCTATATGAGAGTAGCTGGAATTATTGATTTCTAAGAAATAGAAAGTTATTCAATTCTTCCATCCATGAAAAGCCTCTGAAAAATCCCAGAATTTGTGTAAAAAAATGGTGTTTGTAAGTGCATTTTCCTAGGCAGAGATTCCAAAGCTTTCATCCATTTCTCCAATGGGGGTCTGTGATCCTGAAAAGATTAAAAAAAAAGTACCAGTCTAATAAACCCTCTCTATTACATCCCTTATGTAATATAAATGACCAGCCAAACGATACTGGTCTACTTATGAAAGACTTAACCTACAGAGCTATATACTAGTCTGCAGATATATAACATACCTCCTGTGACAAGAAACTCACCACCATGAGGCAGTCCAAACTACTTTCATATTTTGCAACTTAGCTTCTGATTGACCACAGCTCCACCCTCCAGAGTCACACAGAACATATCCAGCCCCTATGCCCCTTGACAGCCCTTCATTTATTTTTACTTAGACAGCTGTCATGACCCTTCCTATCCTCTCGTATGCAGCCTGTACATCCCCAGTTCTTTCAACCTGGAGCTCTCAGTGCACTCAGGACTCTGCCCAACCCAACGTGGTGGCCCTCCCAGAGCCAAGTGCAACTCTCACATCCTCGTTCTGTGAACCAGACTAACAGTTCATCACCTGAGGGCAGTTGGTTCTCCCAAAAACTCCTATAATTTTTTTCTTTATCTGTTCTACAGTTTCACCATGACCCTCCAATTCTGTGCATGCAGTTTGTTTGAGGATCCTGTTGCAATGATCCCTGTCAAATGTCCACCCTGTAAAT
Organism: Myotis lucifugus; assembly: GCF_000147115.1. Taxonomy (NCBI): domain Eukaryota; kingdom Metazoa; phylum Chordata; class Mammalia; order Chiroptera; family Vespertilionidae; genus Myotis; species Myotis lucifugus. The sequence continues at coordinate 2,804,285 of NW_005871214.1, read as the reverse complement.
GTAACTGTTTCTTTTGGTTGAGGTTCCAATGGATTCTTAAGTTCTATCATTCCAACTTTTAGCTGCCATCTTTCTTCACACAGCTTCTCTCTCTCTCACTTTAGTTCAGACAGGTTTTCATATAGGTTAATGCCTTATAAATATGCAACTTTGGCTACACAGTCTTTTTATGTTTATCTTATGTTATAATGCCCAGAGTTTTTAGCTGCTAGAAACAGAAGTGTTAGTCCACTTATGAAAGACTTAACCTACAGAGCTATATACTAGTCTGCAGATACCTCCGAGCCCACACAGTGGGAGGTGGGGTGCGGGGCTGGCTTTCACTGTGAGAGAGGCAGCCTCCTCCAGACGGACTTCCATGCATACCTGGGACCGCTTCCTGTGGCCATTGCTTCCACTACGCAGGAGAACCCAATAGACCCCATCTGCTGCCCCCTCCCTCCAGCTGGCCGCACAGGCACACCTCAGCCCTGTTCCAGTCACAGATCACTCTTGAAAAGATGAGGAATGGAGCTGGACATCACTCCAACTGTACTCCTCAGAGCCAAAAATATCTTCCAGTGTGGACTGCCGGAACTGAATTCTCCCCACTCCCATTCCTCCTCGCTCTCCTGCCATTTCCCACTGCTATTTGCTGAGGTCCCGATGACCAAGCAAGCATTTTCTATTAAACCACTGGCGTAGCATGCTTTTTTTCTCGATCTTTGTTCTCCTAGGCCTCTTTTGCATCTGACAGTGCTCACCCGTCTTCCAAGTATCAATATATTGCAAATATATAGTTATTTGCAATTTGCATGTACCTCCTCGTGTTACTTCATTTCACCTCCACAACAGCTCTGTAAGACAGCCAGGACAGCAGTACCATCCCTGTTTTACATACGAAGAAACTGAGACATCAAGCAGATGTGCCCACATGGACATGATGCTAGGTGCCAGAGCAAATACCAGAAAAATCTGCCTTCTCAGGCAGGGTTCTTTCCATACCAAGCCATCTTGGCTTCCATGATACTATAATGAATAGTTACCATTTGATGGCCAGTTACTCTACCTGATGTAGTCTTGTAGACATATACTTACTACAGAATCTGAGGCTCAGAGAGATTAAATAACTTGCCTAATGCCACTCAGTTAGTAAGAGAGTAGGAGGTCTTGCTCTGTTGTTGGCCCCCTGTTCTTCCCATACTACAGAATCTTTCAAAACCCTAATTTATTCTATGGCTGCTCTTCTAACTTTCTAAATCTATACCAACATAATTAGATTTTCATTTCCAAAATCTATTCCTTTATCTACCATGCCAAGTGGAGATTTCCACTCACATGGCTTCCCACCATTTCAAGCCTCATATGACTAAAAATGAATTCGTTATCCTCACCTCTCTAACCGGGTCCCCCTCCCATCTCTGTAGTACCAGCATTTGCCCAGCCACAGCGCACAGAACGTTAGAGCTGATTCATTCCTCTCCTCATCCCCCATATACTGTCAGTCACCAAGTTCTACTGGATGTTCTTGTGAAGCCACTCATTTTTCTGCCTCTTCCTTCCCACTGTTACTTATTCAAGGCCCTGAAACTGATGCTATCGGGTCAGCTGTCTTTCAGCAAAATGTGCAGTTTTCAAGATCCCGCCCCCACTGAGTTCATCTTCTAAGCACTGTTTCACCAACCTTCCTTAACACAGCTTTATATTCCTTCCTCCACATATACACCTTCAAAGTGCCCATAAGCCATAAACAAGGAGTCTAGAAGCTTCATATGCAGCTTTCAAACCCCTCTCCCCCTGAACGTGCCTCCCCTTATCCGTCTGGGCAGGTTAAACCTTATTGCTTATCGTTATTGCTAAATTGCCTTTCTGCTCACTTCTGCTCATCCCTCGTTTATCCACCTTTAGGTGTAAGTCACACTTCACCTCTTCCAAGAGACCAAGTATTCTGGAACCCATAAAATCATAAAATTCCTGCAGCACTTACAGCTTGCACCATCCATCCAAGCACCAGGCTGTTTTCTGACTCCAGTAGTTTATTTTTGCTTTATATGACAGTAAACTCGAGAGAAATGGAGGAAAGGGGTATAGCTCATGCTCCTCTGTTCCCCACGACTCCTAGCAAAAATGCCGCGCATAAGGAGGAGGTTCAATAAATCGCTGCATCTTAGGTATGTTTCCCTGGATTGAGGTCTGTGAGTCACCTCAAGGGATCTTGAAGCAGGTAGGCTATAGACCACATTTTGAGAAGTCTTGATTTTTCATGATCAGTTGAAAAAGTCATGCCAAAGGTAGATAAGACATTGGTGTTTATTCTTATGCTCGTCAATACATCAGCAATAACTTGAATACACACAATTTTCTGTTATCTAAGAGTTGTTGTTGTTGTTTTTTAAAAAAAGAAGATGTGCTATGCATAAAACAAATTCCAGGTATTTTGAAGGACATGAGATACTCAATAATTCCTCACATTCCAGAAGCAAAAAGTTGATGTATAACTGGTTTTATGCAGTAGATGAATTTGAAATTGGATGCGAAAGCTAGAATGCAGAACTGGTCCAGTTAAAATGTAATTCATTAGGCAAACCAGCAAATATTTTATAATGAATAATCTGACATAAATGTACAGATAGTAAGGCCGAGAAGTAAACAGAGATTCAAATGATGCTTTTAGCTTTACAGAATTGTTTAATGAATTTCCAAGACATTTTAGAATATGTTGAATATGTATGGAATTAAATACAGTAGAAAAAAATGAAAATGAAAGTTGAGGAAACAGAATAAAAGAGATGATTGCAGATACGTTTCACATTTAGATTAATAACCCACGATAGATAAAATTGTGCAGTTCTGAAGAAACAAATATGTTACATTATGGAGTTTTTTCAACAATGGAGAACTAGAGAAGAATTTAAAGAAGGCCATGATTTTGTAGGGTGCATTTAAGGTAGTCAATTTAAAGTTAACTATGGTTTTTACAATGTACACTATTTCTTTTTTTTAAAATATATTTTATTGATATTTTTACAGAGAGGAAAGGAGAGGAATAGAGAGTTAGAAACATCGATTAGCTGCCTCCTGCACACCCCCTCCTGGGGATGTGCCCGCAAACAAGGTACATGCCCTTGACCAGAATCGAACCTGGGACCCTTCAGTCCGCAGGCTGACGCTCTATCCACTGAGCCAAACTGGTTAGGGCGATGTACACTATTTCTGATTTCATTAGTGTGCTGATCACTTTTGAGAAATATGCCTATGGTAACAACCACACTGTAAAGTTAGGGTATTGTTTTATTTTAGGAAGATATAAAGATCTTGGTGTAACTAACATCTTTCTTTCTAAATTTCCCCTAATAAACAGCAACTTTGCTTTTACTTGAAAATCAGTAACTGAAAGACCTATTACTTTTCTGGGCAGTCCTAATTATTACAACTTTCTCCTTCATGACACAGAAATCTGCTCCTGATTTACCCTCCAGTCCCAGCTCTGCCCTGCAAAATCGCCCGGGGCAAGTCTTTCTTTGCTTCACAGGAGTTTTTCTACTCAGTAGTATGTGAACTTAACTTTCAGATCTCCTTGAATTCTTCTTTTCTTCTGGCTAAAAATTCTTAATTTCTCCAGCCATTTCTCAAGTGGCATTTTCTCTAGAAGCCTCACCAATCTAGTCACGCTGCCCTCACCATTTTTTAGCTCACTAACATCTCACGAAGTATGGCTCACATCATTTAGTACAAGACTCTGATGTTGACCCACCTAGAACAAAATCTAGGGAAACTACCTCATCTAATGTGCACCCAAGACTTTCTATTAATACTACCAAAAATTGCATAAGCTATTTTAGTAATTGCATCATAGCACTAGCTCATATTTAGTTAATGACAACCCTTAACGTTCCCATCCGCCACAATAAACTATTTTAAGTAGTGTCTCCTATGTTCTGTACATATTCAATAGAGACTCTATAGTTGGGACTTTACATTTACAATTTTACAGGCAACTATTTGTCTGTCCCCTCTAAAAATCCCTAGCTTTTAAGCCCAGGCAGCCCTGTCCTTTCCTAAAGATATCAGCACCTGGTTCACTGTCACTCTCCAGTCTCTGCCATGGTTCTTTGTCATATCAGTAATCAGAGGCGATTATTTCACTCCTGGCCTTGCCGTTTTTCTGGACTCCACTCCTCCAATGACCTTGTCCTCCACTCCATCTCAGTCTCCCACTCCCCTCAATGACTGTATCCCCTTCTTAACCCATCTCAAACACCCGTTCTTTCACTGCCCTCTCTACTTTACAGTGCCTTTTCCAAAGCTCCCTTAGTCAATCATTTATTTTAACTTTAAAAGAAAAGCACAACTAACTAATCCAGAGATCTTTGAGTAATATTCAGCCACAGCTATTTTTATGAAAAGAATAGAACTAGATAGATAGATAGATAGATAGATAGATAGATAGATAGATAGAATTTATCCCCCCCCCCCCCCCAGCTATATTATCTGAGCAATCCATGCTCGTTAGATTATTACAATGCCCTTCTAGTCTAGCTTCCAGCAATGACTTGAGAATGAGGACAATAAATGTGACACAAAAGCAATTGTTTAACTAAACCAAATACTAATATGAAACAGAAAGATGCACATGTTCTAGGAAACCACAACCTGTGTTTAGCACAGATTCTTACCCAAAGGAGGCATTCAATAAATGTTGACTAAATTGAATTGATAATAAAAACTTTCCATAATCTGTGCTATCCAGGATGGACCGAATATTGAGCAAGATAATCCACAACTCTTCTCCAAGCCCTCAGAATAAGACATACATGGACAGCCTAGAAAAAAAAGAAGGGGGCAGGAAGGCCTATAGTATACTGGCGGAGCAATGAGCAGGATAAGTTTCCTGGAACAGTAAGTTCATGAAGAGGAAATTATGCTGGAAGCCTTGATAAAATTTATCTGTGCATTTTAGGATATGTGACTGTTTCTACATTTTAATTTAACCTAATTTCAATTCCCTAAATGAAAGAATATATAGTGTACTTACTGCCAGAAATGTTATTTATTATATCCAGAGGCTATATCCAGAGAAATAAAGTGCATTAGAAACTCTTTTATTCTTCTTATATGGTCTGTAATATATTCTAAAAGCAAATGAAGTGTTCCTTCCCATTTCAATAGAACTGATGTTTTCTCAAAAGATGAAAGAAGACAGAAGATTGAGATTATACCTTCTGAAAAGGATTACTGGGAATGACTCCGAATAAAAGTGTACACACGTCTATCAAACACATCCACAAATGAAGACAGTCAATCCAACCTCCACACGAAGTTTAGATTATTGGTAATGTGTATTGTACAGTGTATTATATTAAATGATATAAACATAGATATATAATCATTCTGAAAGCTATGTAAATGATTATAGACTAAGAATAGTTTTTCTAATAGAGTATCACAGTCAGCATTTGAAAAATATAAATTTATGAGCACTGTGGTCCAAGTAGAAGGTAATGAGGAAAATCTCTTTTTTACCAATCATCTAGAAATTTAAGTCAAATTATCTATAACTCAATATCACTGAAACAAATCTTACTGGACTGATTTCTCTACACCATTCACTACTTTGTTCTTTATTTTGCCCTCCAAGCATGAAGCAGTCAATGAGTTAATTTCCAGATCAGCCAAGGAGTTAACTTCTTACCACTGCATTTCGATCAAATGGTCTATTTTAAATTCTCCCTTTAAACAAAGAGCCATTCTTCTATCCTTGTGTTATTGTATGCTCCTCTTGAATAGTTTCCAGGAATAACAGATCATGAAAAAAAAGCCACAGTTGCTCTTAACATCCTTTGTATAAAGTTATTAGATGATGGCACTGATTCCTGATTAACAACTCCAACACGCTGTAGCCTACACGTGGTGTATTAACAGTTCCCTTGGCAACAGACATCATTTTGCATGCCCATTATAAATTTTAAACATGAAAAATTAAAGGAAGTGTTACTTTTCATTAAAAATGTTATACCACAAAAGGGACAGAAGCAATAAGACTACCTAAAAATGGGAGTACTGATGGAAGTGTCATAGTGTGGCTTTAATGATGTTTAAACACGTATTCATTTTAGGACACTACTGAAAAATATTTTTGGAAATGTTTCTTTAAGAACTTTAATTACCATTAATGTTTAAAAATAAATGATAGAATCTCTGTCCAGATGACATGATTGATGGTGTTTTTCAGGGAAAAAAAAAGTTTTAAAAACATCAAAACCTGCCTTACATTGTGTAATTCCATCTGAAAAAGAAACAAAATCTGTTTACAGTGCCTCAGGACAAAATCTAATTTACTTCTTAGTTTGATTTGAGTCCCAAAGAGCACCATTCTCTTAAAAAGGTAAACAGTGTGTTTCATAGGCTTCCACTGGATTTTACGTCTGATCAAGTTAAAGATACACCTGCTGACTTTGCTTATAGCAACAGAACTGCCAAAATAACAGACAAGAAAGCTGGCCCAAATTCTATTTGTATTTTTCAAGATCTAGTTATTTACTTAGGTATCATTTTTGGCACCTGAGTCTCTTATAACAGTCCATGCAGTCTACCAAATAAGAAACATACATGTTTAAAACATTAAACAATAGACAGTTATATGAGAAATTCCTTCAGAAATAACAAACTAAAAAATTCTATATAAATATGTGCTATAAGATTTTATCTCTATAAAGTAAGGCTCCTGTTCCCTCCCGTCATTTTCCTCCCATCCAGACTTAACATCATGTTTGATTTTGTTAGTGTATTTGTTGCCTAGGATAGGAAACCCCTATGACAGCTAACAAGGCCCAATATTTCTACAATAATAATTATGATGATGATGTTGAAAACTGCAAATGCCTGCTTTGTGACAGCGGGAGATGTTCTAAACATTGTATAAACAGCAACTCATTTTAGTGAATAGTATGTTACTGAACACTGGGCACAGGGCTTCCTTTCCCTAATTCACCTGGAGACACTAATGGGAGATAGGCCATGTCTATAAAGAAATAATTTACTTTGATGATGGTGGATAAAGGTTCTGAACCATGAGCTACCCTCATCAAAGAATGGTAATGGTAACCCAACAAAAGTGGTACCTTTATTTACCTATTATCTTTTGCCATCTTATTTTGCAATGATAAAGAGTTTTGTTTTCACTTTACTTAGGGGAAGAAGTTGAAAGACAGGCTAGGCAGCCATTTTAGTCTTATCCTCTCCCCTGACCCCCCACCCCCACCCCCAACCTCTCATATAATAATTAACATAGGACAAGTGGGTTTTTCAGATTTAAGTCTTTCTTTTCTTTTTGTTTTTTTGCTTGTAAGATGGTCGCTTTTTCTCTTCCCTTCAGAATGTTGCCATTTTATTCAACGCATTCCCCAAGCCTCCTTCTCTCAGCTCACATCTTGTACTGGAGCAGAGTTAAAGCTGCCTAAGGCCACGCCAGGCGACCAGTAAGAGGCGGTGGCTTCAGAAAGGGGTTCCCCTAAATCAGCTGGCAAGAGTGTGAAGGCCATTCCCCCCACTTTCCCCTCGGCTGGGAGCTCCCACCACCCCAAGCCTGGGAAAGCTACATTTCCAAAACTACACACTCCCATTCCACCACAACAAAGCTTTCTCAGAGCACACAACACAGCACCCTCTTCCCCAGGCCCTAGGAAAACAGCGCTCCCAGGCCTGGCGATCCTCCCCAAACGTGCCTCCCTCAGCCCCGGGCCAGGACGTCCCAGGCCCCCTAGTCCCCGCTGGGCACCCAGGCGCTCTGGTTCGGAAGCGGGGGAGTCAAGCCATGGGAGGCTGAACCCCGGGCGATTTTCAAACGCCCGGGAGAGTCCAGACTGCTAGTAAGCTCAACTTCGCCCACTCACCACCCAAGTGGGGTCACACCACAGCCAGGCCGGCCACTTGAAGGGGTTGCAAGTTTCAGTGCTCCCTGCAAGAGTCAGGGTTCCCTGCATCCGGGCAGCTGGACCGAAAGGCAACCCCCAGCCCTCTGGCAACGCTGTCCCTCCTGAATTAGACATACACACCCTGGGATTTCTGTTTCCTGCGCAGAGAGAGGGAGAAATGAAGGATGGGAGGGGGGACCGGGAGTGAGTAGGGTGTGGCAATTGGTGGAGGGAACGGGTAAGGGCCGGTTAAAGTCACCTCTCTGCCCAGGACAGAGCCGGGGAAGGGGCAGCGGGTCTGCCTGTCGCTTTGTTGTTGTCGTCCCAGTCGCTGGCGCGCACGCTGCAAACACGCCCCCCAAATCGGGGCCGCCGGCCAAGAGGCCCCTAACAGCCCCAACCCCTTGGCAGAAGGAGGAAACTTGTACACAGGCACTCCAGCACCAGGTGCTGCGGTTTGCCTCTGAGGGCCATTTTAACAGCCAGAATAATGATGATCATTAAATAAAAGAATCAATAGTATTTTGCTGTCTTTCCAAGTCTTTGGAAAAAATGAAATTCAGGTTTTCGACGGATCCGCTAACATTTACAGCCCCCTGAGACGCGGCGGGGTGGGTGGGCGGGGGAGATTGGTGCTCAAGGTGGGGAGCACGAGGAAGGTGCAGGGGCGCTGCGGGAAGGGGGGCAGGCTGGGGGCCCGGTCCCCACGCCATTTGCGGGGATGCGGCGCCCGCCCGCCTTACCTGTGGATGCAGTTTCCATGGCAACGGGCGGCCGGGCGGGGTTCGAGCCCAGTTCTCCAGGCGCCGCTTCCTCGGCCCCAGCGCCCAGCCCCCGGCTGGACTCCCCCGCCTGCGGCGCCGGCCTCGCCCCTTTCGGCGTCACCGCTTCGTCCTCCCCTTCCTCCCGGTCCCCAAACCACTGGGACCCGCGGCCGGCCAGCGGCAGCAGCTCTTCTTGGGGATCCGGCGGCGCGGCCATGGCTGGCGGTCCCGGGCGCAGCGACGGCGGCTGGGGGGATGGAGGTGCGGTGGCTGGACCGGCAGGCGCTCCCTGCTGCTGCTCGCGCCGGGACTCGGGGCTTGGGAGGCTGCGGTGTAACGCGCCGCCGCCGCCACCGCTCCAGCCGAGTTGCGGCCCGCCGCGCTCCCCGATTTAGCTAGTCATCATCAAAGAAGAGTGACCATGAACGGCGCAGCGCTCCTCATAAACTTCCGGGCAATCTCCTCACGACATGCTAGCCTGAGAGAACCAGGGGGAACAGGAAAGATTTAAGCAAGATGTAAATAGAGGGAAGCAAGGACAGCCCTGGAGACAGAAAGACCCACTTCCGGCCCTGCTTAGGAAGCGGGAGCGGCGCTCCCATATGAGGAGGTTGAAAGGAAGAGCATTCCTATATTAAACATCTACGCTCAACAACGTATGTGAAGAGAAATAAAAGACATAAATATATATATTATTACTTGTATTAAGAAATTAAGAGCATAGATGAAATAAAAACACAATAGACGACGCCGTAGGACATACAGTGGCGGCGGAGCAGAGCAAATCTTAGGTAATAGGGAGCAAGAATAC
>NW_005871214.1:2793410-2794718 GCF_000147115.1 Myotis lucifugus | reverse complement strand
CCAGTCTGTGGTTACGCAGGGTGCAAATTGGCTTGCTTTTGGCCGCGTCTTCGTGGCGCTCGGCAAGCTCCGGCCTTGCTAAACAGCAGGCCCGCTTACGACGTGCCAAATATACTGGAATCTTTATGTCATTTGGGGAGGAATCAGAGGAGAGGACGCGCAGGTAGCAACAACTCCCGGCTGGAGCGGGGCTGGATGAGGCTAGCCGCCCTCCAAGTCACAAAGTTCAGCCCGGATCGGTGTCCTGGGGGTCGAGGCAAAGAAAGGAAGCTGGAACCCTCAGGACCACAGTTGTGAGGGCGACCACTGTCAGCTGTGGAGGAGACAGGTCTGCGCGGGGAGGTGCAGGTGTTGGTGGTGGATGGAGGTTAAATGCTGTGTCCTTAAATTGTCGTGTCCAGAACAGCGCAGAAAGTAGTGGGAGGACTGGAAAGCCTCCGGGGAAGAAAGCTTACCAGACCTCATTCCTACCAGCACTGAGGGCAAATGGGATGCCGTAGGTGGGACAAAAAGCAACTATTCCCTTTCAGAAACACTGAGCCAAAGCCACACAAATTAGAAGCTGCCTGTGCGTATATTTATTTTGCTGTTTTATTGGTGAAGTTGGACATTCCGGGAGGCTTGCTGCTTCTGCTTCTTTTTTCCCCTTTACAGCTCTCTCTGCCAAGGTGGAAATTTTTTGACAGAAAAACGGAAACTCAGAAGTGACTTGCCTTATATAGTATTATTCCCATATGTAGACCCATCTTTTCAAACAAGACGAGCTTTTTTTTTTTTTTGCTTCCTAAGTTGTCTATAAAATAATGTAATTGGAAAAAAAAATAAGGTTCAACCCCACGCAGAGGGGTTGCTGCTCCTTCTTAGGGCGTGAGCTGATGTTCTGAGAGGTTGGAGGGCTGCTAAGCCACCCTAGGCATATTGAGGATTTCATACCTGTCAATTCTTGTGTTCAACTTCAGCACCATTCAGATATTCCTCAAAAAAGGCTGAAACTTAAAAGCCTAAATTTTGCTCAGTCTTTGTTTGTTAGTACATTAATGTTCAAAAAACATTGTGTCAATAAATTAGAGAACATGTATTCACTCAATAGACAATAAATATGGCCTACTAGTGCCAGATGTCCCTGAGAATCTAATGATCACCAAATTTCACATTACTGATATCTTCAAAATTATGATGAACATATTTATTATCTTGATTGTGGTGATAGCCTCACAGGTATATACACATATGTCAAAATGTATCAAGTTCACTATAAGTATGTGCCTATATATATATATATATATATATATATATATATATATATAC